>NC_091841.1:12537179-12843268 GCF_037783145.1 Equus przewalskii | reverse complement strand
CTATGTGAAAGCAATGCAAAATTTCACAGCTGTGACAAAATTTATTCTTGTGGGGTTGACCAGTCGTCAGGAGCTTCAACTCATCTTTTTTGTGGTGTTCCTGCTAGTTTACATGATCACCCTTTTAGGGAATATTGGTATGATCATTTTGATCAGCATCAGTCCCCAGCTTCAGAGCCCTATGTACTTTTTCTTGAGTCATTTGTCTTTTGTGGATGTGTGGTTCTCTTCCAATGTCACCCCCAAAATGCTGGAAAACTTGTTATCAGAGACAAAAACCATTTCTTATGTTGGGTGTTTGGTGCAGTGTTACTTTTTCATTGCCCTTGTCCTCGTGGAGGTCTATATCCTGGCAGTTACGGCGCTTGATCGCTACATGGCCATCTGCAAACCTCTGCTTTATGGCAGTAAAATGTCCAGGACTGTCTGTGTTCGGCTCATCTCTGTACCTTATGTCTACGGATTCTCTGTGAGTCTAATATGCACACTGTGGACCTATGGCTTGTACTTCTGTGGAAACTTTGAAATCAACCACTTTTATTGTGCAGACCCTCCTCTCATCAAGATTGCCTGTGGGGGTGTCCACATCAAAGAATACACGATGATTGTTATTGCTGGAATTAATTTCACATATTCTCTCTCAGTGCTCCTCACCTCCTATACTCTCATTGTCATAGCTGTGCTACGCATGCACTCTGCTGATGGGAGGAGAAAGGCGTTCTCCACTTGTGGGTCCCACTTGACAGCTGTTACCATGTTTTATGGGACTCTCATATTCATGTATCTCAGACAACCCACCGAAGATTCCTTGGAGCAAGGGAAAATGGTGGCTGTGTTTTATACCACAGTGATTCCCATGCTGAATCCTATGATCTACAGTTTGAGAAACAAGGATGTGAAAGAGGCTGTCGGCAAAGCAATCATCAAAGCAAAATTGGGGCAATGAAACTGCAATAGATATTTTTATGCTATGCCACTACCTATTTAAATGTCGAGGCATAAAAGTTCTAGCTCAACAGGGCTTTCTAAAGTCAACACATACAAATAATAAAAGGTTCAGTCTAACACAATGATGCTTTACCCCAAGAATGGACTCTAATTACTAAGCCTGCTTTATCCTACATATGTAATCATATTATTAAAACTGACATATTAGTGTTGTTTGCAATGTATGTAAAATTGTGCTAAGTTTAGTTATTGGAGGAACTCAAAAATAAGTTCAGATAAAGAAATGTTAATTTTGAGGTACCTTTTTTAGAGCCAACATCATTTACTAGACTATTTTCTATACACACATGCTCCTTGACCTAAATGTCACATGAAATATATACTTTCTTGAGAAAAAGAATAAGAATTAATCTCTTTTTCATGACTACAGGATGTTGATGGACCCTGATTTACCTAAAGTGTTCTGTAATGTTTATACATACATGGATTTTTGAAAATGAAACTGTATTCAGAATTTTTAACTGGTTTCTCAATACAATCACAAAATTTTTCCTGAGTATGCATTGTTCAATAGTTAACAATGCTTGTCTTTTAATAATCTGTTTAATTATCTTAATTCTACTCCTAGGTTTGGGTTCTGGTATACATTTCTTGATGTTAGAAGGGTGAAATTACCTCTAAAAAATTGCTTTCATGTCCTCATATGAATTTTCTGATGTTTAAAAACTGACCTTTGGCCATAATGCATTGTGTTGTTAAACCTTTGATTGGTAATTATTTGAAACTATTCTTTGACTCCGGTTTCTTCTCACTAATGTTACATTCTTTGCTTCTTAGCAGCTTAAATCAAACTTTCAGTGCCTGGAGTGGATCTACCAGATAAGAAGCACTTTTTAACTAAGTGCAATTGCAGCAATCATGCATTAAGACTTGATCAATACAGTTCAAAATGGTATCCCATTTAGGCACAGCTAAAAATCCTCGGAAGATTACTGTTCAATTTATCTAGATTAATGCATCTATAGCATAGTTAATCTACCTTCCATTCTCACTACAGGTAGAATATAAATTTGTCTACCCTTGATTACTTTTGCTAACTTACCAGCATAAAGGAAAATGGGTATTAGAAGTGATTCCTGATGAGTGAATTTATTTTTGGGTAATTGCTAATCCAGTTAAAGGGGATGTACAATTGAGTACATGCAGGAGGATTGAGAAGTAGCATACAGTTGTGTTAAAACAACCGGCAAGATGGACTAATACAAACAGAGTATTGCTACTTTGGCTAATTTGCTAATTATCTGTGGGCAGCTATCCCTTAAATGGATCTGAAGAAAGGCAGATGATGGTGGGGGGAGGGGAGTTCTATTTCATAACTTTAGATTCTGAGCAGGAGGAAAGAGTACCTTTGGTTGGTATTGGAATTTACATTAACAAAGCTTTTTATGTTTTTGAAGCAATCAAATTTGCTTCTAAATAGTTAACGTGAAGGACAAAAAGTAGGGTTGCTCAAAGAACAGCTGCTTTCACAGAGACTGACATTATAATCTGACATTTTAAGACCATATTTTCTGAGATCTTTACGGCAGATATTCCTCAGTCTCTACTATTTCATTTTTCCTTTTGGAAATAATGCATTGGCTGTCCAGCTACAGACCACAGTTCCCATCTTCCCTTCCTAGCCGAGTATATAACTTTTAATGAAGTTTTGGCAGTGAACTGTCAGTAGAAAATTATCTGTAAGACCTAAGGATCATCTCCTCAAGGTTTACGCCACTAGATCTGGACTTTTTCCATCACCTTCCCACTTGAAAGTGTTGTCACTGAAATGGTTGCCCTAGACCCATATATAGAAACCACGTATTGAGGATCTAATTGCCTTACCCAAATCCTTCATTGAAACTGTTGCCTGAGAAACGAATAAAATTCTATATTATTAAGTCACTGTATTTTGGGGGTTCACTTGTAATAGCAGTCAGCCAAAATCCTACTCCAAGTGTTCTCACAATATTTTCCATAAACGTGATCCTTGGCATCTCACCTCCGCATCCTACTACTTTCTAAGGCAAATTTTGCTTTGAGGATGATCAAGTCTCCGCAGATGTTTCCTTATCTTCCTGGTATTGAATGCAGTGCTTCTGATGCTCCATCTAAATAAGAAGGAAGTGAAAACTCAAAATTATGTTCTTAGATATTAGGTTATATCTCTTTTGCTTCATTGCCTGATGAGTTCTTGGACTTGTCATGGTCTCCAGTTGTCACATTACTTGGCTATGAATCCCTTTTGTCCCAACTTCTAGGCCACTTCTTTCCGCCAGCATTTTCAGGTATTTACAAGCTTCTTTGATGGACTTAGGAATTCTTAACCATTTTATTTGCAATCCATACCAACGTAGGTATGGCCAAAGTGAGTCACTATCAAACATTTTAGCCAATGCACATCTTTAGCTATTTTTATTTATTATGTGTTGAATTGTATCCCCCACAAAGGTATGTTGAAGCCCTTACCTCAAGTACCTCAGGATGACATTATTTGGAAACAAGATCATTGGAGATGTAGTTAGTTAAGATGAGGTCATACTGGTGTAGGGTGGGCCATTAATCCAATATGACGGATGTCCTTATAAGAAGAAGGAAGTTTGGACACAGACATAGAGAGAAGATGTCCGTGAAGACAGGGGCAGAGACTGGATTCATGCTGCCACCAACCAAGGAGTGCCTGGGGCCACCAGAAGCTGGAAGAGGCCAGGAAGGATCTTCCCTTAGAGCTTCAGAGGGAGGCAGCATGGTCCTGCCAATATCTTGATTTCACACTTTAGACTCCAGAACTGCGAGAGGATACATCTTTTTTGTTTTAAGCCACCTAGTTTGCAGTACTTTGTTAAGTCAGACTGACAAAAATTATACATTACTGTTTTGTTGCCATGTTGGAACTCTGGTTTTTCTGAGGCTTTTTTTTAGTCTCCAGGGCTATCCTCTGGGAAAGTAAGCTATTGTCCTTTCAGTTCTTCAGACTTATCTGAACATTCTTTTCATAGGTGTGGTTTTGCAACAACCTCACCTGATTCCGGTATGCTACCCAGAGCAAGGGATGCAACATCCCTTTTCAAAGATTCAATAACTTTAAATCTTACTCACATTGTCTGCCAATCTCAGACTGAGACTTTACTACTTGTGGTCAGGGAAATGGTTCTTTTACCATTCTGAGTTGTTTCTCACTGTTTGCTTTACTGTCTAAGCTCTGTACTCGTCTCTTACCTATTTAATGTTATGCTTTGGAATTATAAAACGAGCAAAACCAAAAAACAGCAACAAAGATGTCTTCCTTCCTTGAAAACTCAAAGCCCTCAGGGATTGACAATCATGAATTTCAAGATTAAGTTCTCTCCTATGGTGTCCTGTCCCCCAAAAAAGAAATCAATTTAAGAAATTGTAAGTCACATTTGTAACACATTGCTTTCTCTCCAGAATTTATACAATTTATATCCACTTACAACACCTCACTGTTGCGTTAACGGTGGTGTTGAGCAGGATGAGCCAGATGTAAAAATAAAATATATAGTTTAACATGGCAATATTGATATCTTCACATAAACCTAAAATCTAAACTTAATCATGAAACATGTACAAAGATAATTTGAACGACTTAAGCTAAACTGGTTATCACAGACTTCTGATTAGCTTCTATACAGTAATTTCTTTTGCCAGTATTTCCCAAAATACAATACATAATTAATTTTATGTATTATAAAGACGTTTGGTTATTTGAGATGTTTGAGTGTTTATATTTTGGTTATTTTCTATTTATGGCGATTGGCGTAGATTTTTCTCATCTCCAGTGGTTATATAAAGTTTGTTTACAGATTTATTTAAATAAAATGTTAAGTCAATTTAAGAAAAATATGCTAAGCAAATAATAAATGTGTTATGTCAATGTAGGAAAAATGAAAAACATAACAATAACTAAAAGACAGAAAACACAACTCTATGACAAGTCACCACAATTTCATACACATACACACACACAGACACACACACACTCTCTCTGCATGTGTATATAATTACTGTATACATATTATACATTATAATATATGCATATATTATATACAATTATTATGTAGCATATAGACTATATAGCAACTTCTTGGGGTACAACTGCCTATCAGGCACTACTTCCTATGGGGTTTATATATACCCCCACTTTAATTTTTTTAGAGTTCAATAATTTCTTCAATTGTCCAAGACTGTTAGATGATTCAAGTGAGATTGAAAATTCAGTTAAGTCTGTTGTGAAAGTCTCTGTTGTTATACTATTGGTTAACATTAGTCATATAATATTCAAATAGATTTGGAGGGAAGTCAGATATCCAGTGTGCTTCCTGCATTGTTCAAGGAACTGAAATTCTGCAATAGAACCAACTTTGAGTTCCTGAGCTTTATGAGTACCACTCACCCAGAAATGAATGATGTCAAAGCAACTTTTCATCTTTTTCCCACCTCTCACTGGTAGTTTTGAGGAAAAAGACAGAGACATTATCTAATGTCACTTAGCTGGAAGTGATAAACCTTAGGGTTGAACTCAAAGATCATAAAATTGCAAGAACTAGCTTCTTTCTATTTCACTGAGATGCCATAGCTTGAATAAAGATTTCGATTGCTGGTCATGCCTGGGTCTGCACTGTAAGCCTTTTGGTGAGATGAAAGCAGGAATCACAGAATAAACAGGGGGAATCAGCTCACCATAGGAAAGGGCTTATAGTAACCCTGGCACATACCATCATCATGGCTTCATTTTGTTCATTTGATAAGGAACCTGATTTTGTTAATTGTTCATTTTGCATGTTTGTTCATTTGGTTCATTGTTTATTGTTCATGACTTCATTGTCAAATGAACCAAATGGATTTCCTGTGTCTCCAGATCCATTCTAATATCTATTACAGTATCTAATATCTAACATCTATTACAGTACACAGGTTATAGTAGCACAGTCTTGTATCTCAATACATTGATTTTAGAATCCATTCACCTTCTACTTGTCTCATTTTTGGAAGAGGTAATCCAGAAGATGCAACTGCCAGTTGACTTTTCAGCTGGAACTGGGCAATCAGAGGCTCCTAACCTCCTCATCTGTCCTGGAATGTATGTTCCACTCACCATTCCCACGGTGGGAACTGCTCCAAGGACATAGCCTTGAGAGAGTAAGATATTGTTGGGACCACCTGGGTAGTATATGTGACCTAGCTCAGGTAAGGCCTCTATATAAACATTTAAGATTCTGGTGAATGCGTGTGGAGATCTCCTCACAGCCAGCCAAGACAAGCCTGATATGCAAGTTCCCTTGCTTATTAAAACTGCCACCTACGAATCTGGAGTGGTCTGACTCCTTCACCCTCTTCACCATCTCTCTTCACCCTCATTTACATGGACCAGTGTCAGAAACCCTTGAGGTTGTGAACTAATATTTATTTTAAAAAAAGTTATTTCAACTTAAAACCACAGATACCGCTCAAAATGACTTAACACAAATAAATAGTGGTCAAGTTTTTTTGCTTTTATTTTCAATAAAATTACAGTGGTATGTTATAAGACTCAGGAGCAGAAAATGTAACCAGCCTTCACAAGAAACCAGTACTTGGGCCTTGGACATTAGAAACAAAGATAGCTACACTCTTTCATTTTATGAGCCCACATGGATTTCTCCCATCTAAATTTATTTTTCTTTCTCTACAGACCATCTTTCTGTTTCTCAGTGCACAGGAAAGTCTACAATGGAAAACTCAGCTCCAGAATGCACTTGACCTAAGATTAAGTGATCAATTGAGACTCACTAGAATTACAAATTCAAATTCCCTGGAAAGACATCTTATTGGCTTATTCTCAGTCATGTGACCACTCCAGAGTATGTTGGTTATAGGGATAGAGCCACTAGCACAACAATGGATGTCACATTTCACCTCTGTGAGGAGGGAGATTCTCAGAGGGGAAGGGATCATTGTAAGCAGAAAAACAGCCTAAATTGTGTTCATTTGGTTTGCTTACTGATTCATTCAATCACTTTTCCACCATCATTCCGAATGGTTACAGGGGTCATATTAGACTCGAGTGAAAAATTATAGAGGATAAATTCATCCTACAGTATCCTAAGAATTAAGTATGTCTCAGATCAAAAGCCTACACTGTTTATCGAAGCCAAACTTAAGCATGTCATGACACATTAGCAGACTAGTGAGGCAGAAGTGTTATTTGCACTAGAGTCTGGTGGGGTTCACAAGAAAAAGAATCAGGATTGATAATTTGTCCCTTATTTCTCTTTAACAGGCTTACGACCTTTCTTTTTCATACTGGTACTGCTTTGCTCTGCATGTGCCTGTTCTCCTAAGGGCCTGATGAAATTCTCCCACACTTGAAAGACTCCACACAATACTTGTGGCTATTAGCTCATGCTACTGGAATTTTTCTCTTGATTGCACACTAGCTATCTTAATCACTCTCCTCTGACACTCTAGTTTTCTCTTAGGCTCACGAGCTCATATTGAAATTAAACATTCATTTTCATAATTACTTGATGGATATGTGAATCTCCTACCAAACTATTAAGCATTATCAGGAAGGGAATATGTTTGTTTTTGCCAAGGATGCCACACAATATCAAGCACATGGTAGACATAGAACATTTGAATTTACTTGAAAAAATAAGTGTTACATAAAGCTGAAGATTTAAGTGGGTTTTAGATTATGTTGCTTTATAATCACCCCAACATAGAGCTACATTTGTGGAATCTGATGGCAACTTTTCCTTTTCTAACACTTTTGTGTGAGGGGCCAGAAATTCTGTCCTTTTAATTTTCTCTTCTCCCTGTATTGACTCAGCTTAATACTATAACTTGTACCTAATATCTTCTCCAAAAACAAAACAAATGTATATATGTACACACACATACATATTTATATACAAATACTCATACATAACATGTATACATATATGTATATGCATATATACAAACACCCACATATATACATATACTTGTGTACATAAAATCTGACAGGAACACAACATTCTCCCTTATCCATTTAGTTTTCTCTTGGTGGAGTCAAAGCCCACCTTTGAGAGGTGTGTTTGAGCTGACTTGTCTTCCTGAACTGACATCTTAACACAGCTATTGGTACTATAACTCACTATTCTGGGAATATAATAAAAGAGGAAATGAGAAAGTATTGATTTAGCCAGCATTTGTTCAGTTACAGACATGGGAACATATTGACTCTGGTCCCACATTTGGTCTCCTATGATAAATATCACTTTCAGTGTTTTAGAGATAATTCGTTGAAATTTTTGCATCGAGTTACTTTTCTTTGCATATACACTGGAATCAGGCTGATTTTCCTTCCATGTGTATTCATAATAAAGGAAAAAAGCCCAAAACTCCACACATCCTCATCAATTTCAAATTTTGAAAAGACCAGCTCCCGTTTTACTATATTACTTTCACTTATTTGTTAATTTCATTCAGTTTTATACAGTTTAACAATGTTCATATACCAATGACGCCCAATACAAGTTTTCATCCCAATACAGTCCTCTGAATTCTCCACTCCAATATTTAACATCCTACTTGACATTTTACTTGGATGTGCACTAAGCGTCTTAGATTCGGTGTCCAAAACTGTGTCCCTAATATCCTGCCCCTCCCCACCTCAAGCCTGTTCCTCTCAAACTCTTCGTATCTCAGCACATGGAAACCCTATGGTTGCTCCAGGCAAAATCCTTAGAGTGACCCTGAACTCCTCTTGCTCATATTCTACACCTAATCTGTTAAGAATTCTAGTTGGTGCTACCTTCAACGTATCCATTCCAACTATTTCTTACCAACTAAAATGCTACCCTTTGGTCTCATCTAGCATCCTTTCACTAGGTTCACTGTCTACACACTTCCCCTCTCCAGTTGATTTTTAACAACCAGTAATTCTTTTAAACAGTAAATTAGGTTATTTTACTCCCTAGTACAGAGTCCTGGAATGATTGCCATTTCACCCAGGGTGAAATCCAAAATTCTTACAAGGGCCCACAATTGTATAGTGATAAATGATACTGAGAAAAAAATTAAGTCAAGGAAAGGAAGTAGCAGTAGTAGTAATTAATGCTTATTTAGCACTTAGATAATTCAGGCATAATTCTAGATCTTTACAAACTTTAACTCATTTGATCCTTAAAGAAGCACTTGAGGCAGTTACTATTACTATTTTTCTTTTAAAGATGACAAAAACAGGACACAGGATATTATGTGACCAAGTACTGTGATTCCACATAATGGCAGATCCAGAATTTGGACCCAGATCATCTGGCTCCAGTGTTCTCACACTTCCCCACTGTGAAAGTGTCCAGGGGTAAAAGAATGGGCGGTAAAGATATCTAAGAAGTATTCCATGTAAAGGGACTAAATACATATACGTAAGGCTGGCATGCCCTGGACTACTTGAAGTCAGTGTGGAAAGAAGGATGGGAATGGGGGAGATAGAAATTAAGATAACTGAGGTGGGAAAGCTAAGAATAGCCAGATTATTCTATTTTTATTAAAGATTAAATAAATTTACATTAAAGAGGAAACTTCATTTTAAGCCTGGCACCGTTGGGACTCAAATTGCCAAAAACTTTCTGAGAGATTCATTTATTGTTACAGTAATTTATTGAGTCTGCAACTTATCTCAGGAACTACAGATAAAGCAAGTTAAACAAAAGAGACTACTGTGGAGTTTTTTTTTCCTTTTATTTTTAATTGCTAACTCAATTTACATAAGTTTTTTTTTCTTTACTCATTTTCTGGTAGTTAATTCCTGAAGTCTCTAGTTTCAATCTTTCTTAACTACAAAGGTGTTTATGGTTATGTGTGGATAATCCTCTGCATATGTCTTTGTTTGTATTCTTTAAATTTCTATGTGAAAACACACATTGAAATACTTTTCTGATAATTTTAAACTGAAAATTTCATTTATTCTTTCAAGAAAGTTTATTTTATTTATTTTTCTTGGAGTGACAATTCAATATATTTTAGGATATTGTTTGCCCTATGATGAGATTTTTGTGTCCTGTCCTATTGCTAGAAAATGATCAAACCATAGTTTATAATTATTTTATCATAGTTCAGTTTATAATCCATATTCTGAAGGTATTCAACCAATACTTTGTCTAATTATTGCAACTCACTGACCATCACCTACATCCAAACTGTACACACATGGCATATGCCATTCTTATATTGCTGATATGTATACTTTACATTTGATATTTCTATCTTATTTTCATTTGAGTAGGCTTTTACTAAGCGTACTCTTTTGGCTTTCTTTATTCAGGGAATAATTAAATATCCATTAGTATTCTTTAATGAATCTAACAGGGCCTTCTGGGTATAGCATATGTCAACAACCTTAACTGTTGAAAAAAGTATTAGTTTGAGACTGAATTTGAAAAATTTTAATCAGTGATTGCATTTCCAAAATATTTGGTACTGGTTAATATGCAGTGTCTCACCATAAAACTTACATGTTCCCAAGGGTCTATTGCTTGCTCATATTACATAATATGAAAAGAATAAGGTTAGTGTTTCCATTTCTAGTCAGGCTGCAAAACATCAGTGTATCTGGGAAAACTAAGAAAAATGCCGTTTTCTGTAGCTACCATTCTTCATCTGTTGATTTTAATTAAATAATTGCTGATCATTAAATAAAAAGAAATTGAAGTCAGAGTTTGCTTAAGTGTTGGAGATAAAACTGTCTCTCTGTGTCTTGTTACCTAACTTTTCATTGCAAACAGAATTCCCTCTTGTCATTGCTAAAAGTGGGTTTACTTGCTAACCAGTTTCAAAGGGCCTTATTAAAATGACTGGTTTCTCAGCTTTATCATGGGGACACATTAACTGAAATCAATCTCAACGAACATAAAATTTCAACTAGAGGTTAATGAATATGCAGTTTAGTTTGAGTGTGTCTGATTATCTGATTCCTCAGGGATGGCTATGTCCTCTACCTTGAAGTATCTTCCTTTGGGACAAAATAGTGTAGTAGGAACAGAAGAGGATTTGGGGCCAGATCTAGATTTGTGCTCAGGCTCTTCGACTATCTACCCATGTACTCCTGGGAAGATCACAGACTCTGAGCCTCAATTAAGTTGTTAAAACACTACTTACAGCATGGGGAAATTTTGAGAAGCAAACCTATAATGGATATCAAATTACTTTGCAAACTGAAATTTTCTGATGCTGTAATGATTACAAGTAGAATGATAACAATAATAATAACAGTGACTAAAATTTATTGGATACTTATTACATGCCAGGTAAGGTACTAAAAATCTACATACATTATATTATTATTCCATGCAAAATACTATAATTTAGGAAAAATGTTCCCATATTTCAGATGAGAGGCTCGAAGAATTTAAATGATTTGTATCAAGTCACAGCTGACAAATGTGTTAGCTAGAATCGAGATTCAAGGTGCAACTGTAGAATGAATACTCTTAACCACTCTTCTCTCTCTGTCCATATATATGTCCATATAAATATATATATATATATATATTTAAATTGACTTAATTATAAAATTCTCAAGAAAATATTATTATAGGATGTCTCTTAGTACCTGTAACTAAAAATCTTGGATACTCGTGCTATTTTTAATTGTAATAGAAATAGGAATATCACCTTAGACAGACAGAAATATATATATATATATATATATATATGTATATACATATATCATTAAGTTGTTTTATATATATAAACCAAAGCAATTCTTTTTCTTCCTCCAAACAAGAATCTCACTTTAACTATTAATTCCATATCACACCAATAACATAGACCAGGAAATAGTAAACTATAAAACTCCATCTCTAAATTCTCTCATTTTTTAAGAAGCATACACATCATTTATAACATGTATTTTTTTATTTTTAATTCTATTCTTTTTCTATTAATTTTCCTACATGTTAGACTCTTTCAAATTTGCTGCATGTTATTCCATCATGTTAAGCCATTATTCTGTTTGAGAGAGCTCTTGAAATGCATCCAATTATCTTAATCTTGTACATAAGACATTTCTATAGTTTCTCTCTACTATAGGATTTACTCCAAACTCATTAGTATGACCTACAATGCTCTGTGAGATCGTGGTTCTGACTGTCTTTCTAACTTTGTCTCCTGCTTTTTCCCTTCTTGTCCACCACATAATTCATCTCCTCCTTGACTGTGGATGTATTTCTTGGCTTTGCACATTCTGTGTCATTGAAATAATTTTCCAGAATATTTCCTCCCTCTATAATGCCTAAGTCCTTCTCATCCTTCTAACACAAGCTCAAAAGTTAACATTGTAGTAGGATTTTCACCAAATTCACTCAATCTTCTCCTTAGCCAATCCCTCAAAATGGAAAAAAGAATGTTGATCAATTATTTCACAGTATACTCTGTGCCTTCCTTGTGGCACTGCTATATTTTTCATGCTGTATTATAATATATATTTTCCATATATGTCTCCATCATTAGACTCTGAGCTACCTGAGGGCAGGGAGTCTGACGGAGCCACAAGTTTACCACCAGAGCAGCAGTATAGGTTATTATTTTTAATATTTTCAGTAAATAGTGGACTAATTTGAATAAAATTATCTAAAAGAAACTAGCAATGTAGTAGAATATTATTTTCATTAAATTTCTAAGCCAAAAATTGTATTTCTTTAGTGCTTTATTTGAAAATATTTAATGTATGTATTAGTTCAATATACACACAAAAAATAGATCTCACACTATTATAAATACGCAATTCCTCATTGTAATTTTTACATTTCTAGTATATGAGTGCCATTTTTGTTAAAATTTTATTATTCTGATTCGTTGATTTCCTTGGGTTTTGCTGATCACATTATTTGTGAAGCATGTTTTTATTTCTTCCTTTTAAAAATCCATACCTTCTATTTTTCATTTGTGCAGATTTGCTGGCCTCTACAATAATATTTTAATAGAGATATACTGATATTTCAATCCCTGAATTGGTGCAACTACTTATGAATTGTTTAAAAAATTATTAAATAAACTATTATATAATAATTTTTGTAATGAAAAATTTCAAACATATACAAAATTGGAAGAACTTACATAATAATCCCCCAATAACAATTTCCCAGCTTCAACATGTCACTTTATGGTCAGATATGTTTCATCCATACCTTTTACCCCATCCAATAACTCCCAAAGTTATTTTTAAGTATATAACATATTTCATAACATTTCCTCTGTTGATGGTGTCCAGGCAAATGCCATCAGGAACAAATCTCTAGACAAAGTTGTATTACTGTTGCTTGTCTCAACAAGGGAGATTATACACCATGGAAAACAGGAGCATCTCAGTAGGAGGCCTTAGGATCCAAGCTTGCTACAGGATTTCCCTGTGTAGCTATTTAGGGGAGGTTTCAACCAAACATGATTGCACTCTGGATTGGGTGCTGTCAGATAGTGGCAGAATTTTTACAATTCAGTGTATTAATGGTTCTTGTTTAGAACATGGACAATTTGGAGTACAGCTAAAGTTTTAATTGTTAAAGGAGCAACAGTCCCCTGTATTAGCCAGATGAAAATGATATTTGATTATTTTTGTGGTTCTGCTCCGATATTATTACTGAGTGATCCCGTTTTTGTCTTGCTTCATCACCATTACCTCCTAAACTTCTTCTATGTTGGTGTTCTGTGAAATTATTTATATTCTGTAACAGAATACTACAGCTTAGGTTTTAGAGCCAGATCAGATCCCAGTGGACAATTGTCAAGAGATGTTTTATTCTTTCCTCGCATCCACATGTATTTCACTTCAAATATATAATTTTGATCACATGAATAAAAAGAGTTAGTATTTTGCATAGATAGTAAAGACCCATGCATCTTACAGAGAATTTATTATTTCTAAGAATAGTAATATTGTCCATTTTCTAAATCCTGGCTTGTTTCATTTTTCCAAGGTCTTAGAATGCACCCACTCTTACTTAAATACATAAAGGTGATCTTTCTCTCTAACAAATTTCCAACACATTTAATTATCAAGAAAAAAGGGATGGATTGCAATGGGGTTAGAGAATTATCAATCAGATTCCAGAGAATCAACTTCTATAATTCAAATAAAGACACATAAACAAGCAAGAAATAGTGAGGTACCTAGAATCTAACCACAATGCAATCTTATCACCACCTCAAGGATATAAGAGGCACAGAGAAAATTAGGAGCCCAATGAGAACAGGGCTGTGGATGAGAGGCTGCCGGGAGGGAGCTGGACATAGGGATGCATCTACTGCCAGAGACATTGTGCCAAAGCAGGGAGTAAGCAGGAGGAAGGACAAAGTGCCCTCCTTCTCTTAGTACTGTCTCATCTTCTGTCATAACTGCCTATTGGCTGCATTCAACTGGCTCCAGCAATCAAGCATGCCTGGGGGATGCAGTCAACATTCCAGTGCTTAGAGCAGAGCAGGGAATAAAAGTGTAAATTAGTGATTATATCTCTGGAGTCAGTCAAAAGCATGGCTCTTCCATTTATTTTATGTGTCACCTGAGCAAGGTGCCTGACCTCTCTATACTTCAGATTCCTTCTTTGTAAATAAGAATAATAATAGTACTTATATCACAGAATTGTTGTGAGTGTTAAATGTGCTAATATATAGGTTGCTTGGAAGTATGCCTGGCCCAATATGAGTGACCTTAAATAAGTATTTGTGGATATTATTGTTATTAAAGACTGTGATGCTCTTTTATTCACTTATAGCTACTGATAGCTAGACACTGAAAGAGATAGTTATATAAGATTGAGAAGCCTTACTTCACTCAATTGTAAATGGTAATATTAAACTAGATGACTTCAAATGTCAGATGTGCAAATAATTAGTTGTAAGACATTGAGAAATTGAAAACAAGGGTTGGAACACAATAATTACTATCTGATGGTAAGTTGTGTTTGTTCATGCTTATAACATATTTTTTCAGAGTATTTTCAGAGTACTTATTTATTAAATTATATATGAGATTAATTAGTTAACAAATATTTATTTAACATTTTTTAGTATATTAGGAACTGTACTAGTAGTCTGGAACTCAGCAGTGAGCAAGATAAACATAGAAGATAGACATAGTCCCTGTCTCATGGAGCTTACAATCTTTTGGGAGAGAGGTCTAAAAGAAAATAGTTACACAAAAGAGCATGTAATCATAAACTTTGATCATTCCTTCCAAGTAGGGGTACATGATGATTAGAATATACAGAGGAACTCAACGTAGTTTAGGTTTGCAGGGTGGGAGTAGGGACATCATTTAAGAAAGAAAAGATAATATACCAAGTTTTGTAGGCAGGTGGAAACATAAAAACTGACATAAAACTAGTGTGATTAGAGCAAAAGTGGATTTGAAAGAGAGAGCAAAGAAGGGCTACAGAGGAAAATCTGGGTCAGATCATGCAGAATCTTGCAAACAATTGTATCAATTTGAGAAATATAGTTGAGATTTATTGATTATTGAAGTTGTGGGCATAAAAAAGGAATCTAGAATATAGACAACTGAAAAAAAAAACAGTAGAAAAGTAAAGACTGAAACTGAAATCAGTAAGTTAGGAGAAAAACAAAGAAAATGTGATCCCTATTAAAATTCTGATGACATTTTTTCCAGTCCTAAAATTCATGTGGAACTAAAAATGACGCCAAATGGTCAAAGCAATCCACATGCAGAAGAATGAAGTTAGACCCTTATCTTACACCATTCACAGAAATCAACTCAAAATGAGTTAAAGACTTACATGTAACACGTTAAACTATAAAACTCTTGGAAGGAAACACAGGGAAAAATCTTCGTGGCATTGAGTTTGGCAATGATTTCTTGGATACAACATCAAAAGCACAAGCAACAAAGTCGAAATTAGACACATGAGACTGTATCAAACTGAAAATCTTCTGTGCAGCAAAGAAAATTCAAGAGTGAAAGGACACCAACAGAATGAGAGAAAATATTTGAAAACCATATGTCAGATAAGGGTTAATGTTCAATTCATATAAAGGATTCCTACAACTCAAAAGCCAAAAAAAAAAAAAAAACACCCACAAATAGCACAATTAAAAGGTGGGCTGAGGACTTGAATAGACATTTCTCCAAAGAAGACTACAAATGCCAACAGGTGTATGAAAACATGATCAACATCACTAATCATTAGGAAAATGCAAATCAAAACCACAATTCGATTATCACCTCACACCAGTTAGGATGTCTATTTTTTATATATATACACATACATATATGTATAAAGAATGTGGAAATATGGATCCCTTGTACATGATTAGTGGGAATATAAAATGGTACAACTGCTGTGGAAAACAGTATGGAGCTTCCTCAACAAATTAAAAATAGAATTACCGTATGATTCTGCACTCCAAATCCTGGGTATATACACAAAATAATTGAAATCAGGATCTAGAAGTGATACTTTGATTCCTGTGTTCATTGCAGCATTATTCACAATAGCCAACATATGAAAACAACCTGATATCAATGACTGAATGGATAAAGAAAATGTGCTATATACATATAACAGAATATCATTCAGCTTCATAAAAGAAAGAAATCGTGCCATATGTGACAATGTGGATGAACCTGGAGGACATTGTGTTAAGTGAAATAAGCCAGTCACAGAAAGTCAAATATTGCATGATTTCACATTTATGAGGTATCTAAAATAATCAAACTCAAAGAAACAGTAGAATGGTGGTTGCCAGGGACTGGGAGGATGGCTGACCGAGAGTTATGGTTTAATGGATAGAAGGGTCAGTTATACTAGATGAATGAGTTCTAGAGATATGCTGTACAACATTTTGTTTATAATTAGCAATACTATATTGTGCACTTAAAATTTTCTTAAGAGGGTAGATCTCATGTTGTGTTCTTACTGCAATTAAGAAAAGAAACAAAAACAAAGGAAGTGTGATATCACAAATGACAAGGAGTGAGACAGTGTACAACATTTTCAAATTTCAGAGGAAATCCAACTAAAATTTGAAAATTTTTTATTGTATTTATCGATAGTCAAATAATTTAAGAACTGGCTCCCTTGGTGGAGGGAAAAGCTGGATTGGAAAGGCCAAAAGAATGTGAGAAACTGGAAGCAGTAGACAACTTTTTCAAGAATTTTGGCTACTGCTATGAGTTGTGTTTTACACACACACACACATACACACACATCTACTCTTTATATATTAGATTTGAAAATGGTTTTCTAGTTTGAAATTTGTGAAGAAAATGGATTTTACCATCAATAATAATGTAGCTCCCTTCTTGTGTAAATTCACCAAGTTAGAATCTGAAACTGCGATAGAAGCAATTCTGTTATTTTAGGTAGTTTTTTGGAGTATCTTGATTTAATTTATAGTTCTGATTTGTCTTACTTTTTAAGCAACTATCTTTTGAATAGTTCCTACTTACTGTAGGGTTTACTGGGTACTTTACATACATTACTTCATTCAATACTCACAAAAATATACAAGATGCATCATTTTTACTTGACTTTACAATTGAGGAAATTGAAATTTAAAAATAATATGGACATCGACCAAGGTTTCATGAGTAAGTAACTCAGAATTTAATTTCTGGTCTTATCCTTTCGCAAAACTTGAGTTCTTATTCAGGTGAACCGAAGCTTATGGTCTTTTTTTGTTGTTTCCAGTAGTATAGACTACCTTTGCCCTCATGCAAATTTTCTGATTGGTACAGTTGAAGTATGGTTCCTTCAGGAATATAGATAATTAAAAGATTATTTTTAAATCTGCAATATAATTTGTCCAGCTCATTTTACTTTGAGAGAAACATAGAAGGAAATATTACAGTTTTCAGATATCTCTAGAAGTTAAGTTAAGATACAAAGGGATCTAGAACTAATATATCACCCAATCAACTTCAGAATGAGCTCATCGGGAGCCAAAATCATTACTAAGCAGGTGAGTCATGTGGAGTTTGTATATGGAATGAATCATGAACCCTCTACCCATAACATGGATTCCTTTTAAGAATCTCTCTCCTTGGTAAGATGTGGTATCAAATAGAATCAGTCGGCTTTTAGTGATAATACCTCTAACATCCTGACTGCATTTCTTTCTTTCATACTCTCTGATTTCTAGTACTTTCTAAAGGATATCTATTTGTACTTAAAATTCTACTTCATCTCCAAGTCTCTCTCTCTCTCTCTCTGTCTCTCTCACACACACACACACACACACACACACTCTCCTTAAATCACCTCATATTGAGTTAACCAGATAATCTCCTAGAATTACCCTCCCTCTTGCAGTGATCTCCACAAAATAGAGTTATTACAGTATGGCTTTTGGAGGAGAAATACAAGGGCAGGTGAGATCTTCTGTCAAAATACTCTTATGAGGTTGGGTCACCAAGAATGACTCTACACCTAAATGTTGGTAACAGCATTTTTTAGAGTCCATCCTTGGCCTTTGGAAACAAACAAAAGGTAAAAATTTCCCTCTTGCGGGCCAGCCCTGTGGTGCAGGTGTGAAGTTCGCATATTCTGCTTGGGCAGCCTGGGGTTCATCAGTTTGGATCCTGAGTGCTGACGTACTCACCGCTTGTCAAGCTATGCTGTGGCAGGCATCCCACACTATCAAGTAGAGGAAGATGGGCAAGGATGTTAGCTCAGGGCCAGTCTTCCTCAGCAAAAAGAGGAGGATTGGCAGCAGATGTTAGCTCAGGGCTAGACTTCCTCAAAAAATAACCATAAACTCCTTCTTAAATGAAGAACGGATACTCACTTAAATGTTTGAATCCTGAAATAAAATAGAAATCTACAGTTAGCCCTCTTTATCTACTATGCTGCATCCCTGGATTCAAGTAACAGTGGATTGAAAGGCCTACACTGGTTATGTCTGTATTGAACATGGGCAGACATTTTTTATAATCATTACTCCCTAAATAACATAGTATAACAACTATTTACATAGTATTTACGTTGTATTAGGTATTATAAGTAATCCAGAGATGATTTCAAGTATGTGGGAGAATGTGTGTAGGTTATGTACAAGTACTGCATCCCCAGATTTTGGTATCTGTGAGGGTTGTTGAGCCAATCCACAGGAGGATACCAAAGGATGATTGTGTTGGTATTTCCTTTCTCTAATATTGCTTCTCAGAAAAGATGCTTGGTTTCAAACAGGACTATAAGGTAATCAGACTCAAACCAGGTCATCTTAAACTTTTTCTCGTGTCATGTTATATCATTTATTTGTATGTACATATTTTGGAAGGGTGCATCTGATGGCTTAAGAAGTCACAATGTCTGCACACCTGGAGTACACTGGCGTTACACAGTGTGCCTCTGCAGACTGGTTGGTAAGCTCTGGTAAAGAAATCAAGCTTAGTGCAACCCTGGAGTGAAGGATGCTTGGCTTCAAAAAGCCATGTAGACAGTGATAAAGCACATGGCATGATCTGGATAACACTAGGCAGTGAGTCAATCAAGAAATATCTTGATTAACAAAGCAGAGGATAGGAGAGAGGAGGTTTCCCAATGACCATTTTCTTCTTCCCTATGATTGAATGCTTTCTGCGCAAAGCATTTCTGTGCAAAAGTAACATACTCCTATTACTAAAACTATTTCTTTGGTTATTTTACCTTCTTACTTTACCTTATTTCTCTTAAAACTCAAACAGACACATTCTTGTGGACATAAAATTCTACAGATTCTACATGCTGCAATAGTAAAATATTTCTGTTTGAGTTATAATCACAATTGTTCTTAGTACAAAATGATTAAAGTAAACAATATTTCTAATTTTGATAAATAATCTTTAAATACAAATTTAACTTCTGAAATTTGCCTTAATTCTGAGATGAGAGAGTCTCTTGATGAAAGGAATTATCTAAATGACCCAATTTTTTAAATCCCTGAATGTTTTTACACCTTGGAGCAAGGAATCATAAGATTCCAGATAAGTGAGAAATATATTCATTTATAAAGTGTGAAAAGTATGGATTTTGAAAAGGGAGGGCAAAAAAAATCAAGAGCACAGGTGCCTTCCCAGGCATCATTTTCAGAAAGAAACAGATATGGAAATGGGGGAATTGAAAATTATTTTTAATTATTCGATTACTTAATTTAATTATTCAATTATGTCTTCATAATGCTTGGTTAGTCTTTTCATTTGAACACAAATAGGCATACTCCAATTTGAATTCCACTGGCACAGTGGAGTCATGTAGTCAACTAATTGAGCCATAAGTTAGGCAAACAAAACTAAAAAAGGAATAAATAAGTTTGAAAGTACGTCTGAGCTCTGCTTGTCATTCTAACCACTGAATTTCTTTTTTAGATTACTGGTTCTCAAACATAGCTGTACACTGGAAACACCTGGGGAGTTTTAAAAGTGATGAAACCTGGGTGCTACCTAGACCTTCTGATTAATTTGGCAGGGGGTACCTGGGCATCAGGATGTTAAAAACTCCATAGATGATGCTAATGTGTGGTAAAATTTGAGGCAAAACTCATGTAAGGAAAGACAAAATGAAACAAGAAATAATCGTGCTTATTAAGGAAATCTTTGGGTAAAATGCGTCAATGATTTCAAAAACTTTCCCTCAAAATTGACAGAGGTATAGAAATGACTGAATAAATGATGAGGTTGTGGGAAGGTGATTGCTTCAGAACAACCTGTAGAAAGTAATGGGAGGCTACGAAGAAAAATTCCTTTTAAAAAATTAAAGGAACTGATAAAATAATATAGAGAGTTATAAGGTAGATGCAAAATCATAAGTGCTGTATTTTATGAACACAGACTTTCAAAGGTAATTTTGTTTTCATGAGATTTTTAAGTTTTTTGAATTTTGAAATTCAAACTCCATTTCAATACGCAACTCCACAGTAGACATTGTTTTGCTACCATCAATTTGGTGCTTGTATATTCCTCTTGATAGTAAATATCCACCATGGTTAACATTCTCATTGAGGGATTTATCTTCTCACATAGTTCCCTCTGATTTGGTTTGATGTACTCTGGAACCACCGTAAATCCAGAAGTTATATAAAAGAGATAACAAAAGAAACTAATGCACAGATGACCTTTGTTATTTTAAGTAAAGTATTATGATAAATAGTAAACAAACCTCTTCCTCTGACACTGTTTTTCAGTGAAGGTGGTCTGCTTTACTTTTACTTTGTATGGTAGCCTTGCAATTATTCTCAATCATATCTTCACAGCTGGAATTGATATAAAAGACTGTGAGAAAAAGTTGAGTATGTTCAAGTCTCATACGCAAGTAAGATAACCCTTAATTCTGAATATTCTTGATTGAAACAATTGTTCACCAGGAAGGAAAGCATTGCATAATAACTTTTTAAAAGCTCAGGCTCCTACAATTTTATCTTGGCATAATACATGGAAAGCTTAGCAATCTTCAGTAAACTACAGCTTTCACATTTGTCCTCTAAGCTTTAAACCTTTAGCTTGGTACTATAGCAACATGGATGCATCTGCCAATCTTGTTTTTCTGTCCTGGTGATTGAAGCTGAAGGAGTAAAGCACGATACTTAGGACAGCATAGCTTGATGAAAAGGAATATGTGCTGCACCATCACACTCACACTATACCATCTATTCTCTGTGACCATAGCCAAAACCCTGGGTTTTTACAATTGTTAGTCATGCATAATGAGGTAGAAACTTCTTAATACCCTTAGCAACAGACTATCATAAGTTAATTCATGTATTGTACTAAGTAGAGTATCTGATAAGAATGGCACTCAATTGCAACAGATAAATACTAATAGTAGTAATAAATACAATTTGAAATATGAAGAAGTTAGATATGACTCTCAAGCCTCCTTTCCTTCTTAACATTTTATGATTCCACTTTGTGGGAAATAAAGCCAGGAGGAAAAAATAAAATTTAAACAGGATAATATTGGGATTAATAAGACTAGTCTTCTTTTTCAAACATGTAGTCCACTTCTTTGGCAGACATACAAATAATTACAATCATTCTGAAACACGTCAAGAACTCTACTTACCGATACGTGTATGTTTCCATACAACTTTGTCTACCACTGAATACATCCTTAGGATATATTGCTGAGAAGTGAAACTTATTAGAGTAAGTACCTTGGATATATTAAGCCTTTGAAATATATTGACACATATTTATGGAGAAAGATGTTTATTCACCTGCAGTTTAGAGTAATAAGTTATCTGGTACACTACTTAGTTAATGTTAACTCTTTGGGCAACAAACTTCAAAATGTGGTGAATAGTGAATTGGAAAAATCATGTCTGTTTAATTTGTAAGCAAATAAAATTGTATGTTTTCCCTTCTTTCTGATTAATTTTCTTTTGGCTTCTATAGCATCAAGTATTTATTCTTTATAAGTGGGAAAAGGCATATAGGAAAGTTAAGTCAGGCAGTCATAATAGATGATTTTAATTTTTTTGAGTCTGTGGGAACATGCACACAATTGAGAATATAAATTTAGTTTTATTTATAAATTATATATTTTTGTGCTGCCATATTTATAGATGCATAGAAAAGATTCTTGCAGCAAAACACTAAAATATTAGTGCTATTTGTCTCAAGTGGTTTCTTTTATATAATATTCAACTATTAACCAGCATCCTCTCATCTTTTCTAAAATTACAAAACGAAATAACTGTTAAGAAGACTATTTTGAAAGTAAAAGACTTCTTTCCCTGGGGCGAGAATGCCATGCCTTTAGAGAGGTAAGGTTCACTTTGTGCCCCCATGATGGCATAATTCAAGGTGATAAGACACCAATGATCACTTTCCCCTAACACTGGCAGAAGTCATGAGAAGTGTCATTTTTATTCTCCAATGGCAGCAAAATCCGCAAAATCCACTAGAATAAATGGCTGAAGTTAATATCACTTATGTCACTGAATTCATTCTCAAGGGAATTACAGATCAGCGAGAGCTTCAGGATGAAAAGATTATTGCTCACATAATGAGACTTTCTCGGGCGAGCAGTATAAGGTCCCATGCTGGTCTGAAAATGGCTTGATGGAGCAGGTAATGGTGATTTGATTTGTGAACACGTTTTCATTTTTCTTGGGTAAATACCTGTGACTGCAATTTGTTGGGTCATCTAGTAAGTATATGCTTAACTTACAACATACTGACAAATTAATGTGGCTGTAATACTTGGGATTCCTACTAGCAATATATGAGGGTTCCTGTTCTTCCACATTTTAATCAACTCTCATATTGTCAGCCTTCAAAACTTTACCATTTGAATGGGTGAATAATGGTACATCATTGTGGTTTAATTTGTGTTTTCTGATGAATGGTAATGTTAGCATCTTTTTTATGTTCTTATAGGCCAAACACATGTCTTCTTTGGTGAGGTGCCTGTTCAAATTTTTTGTCTAGTTTTCATTGAGTTGCCTATATATACATTACAGAGTTGTAAGAATTATTTCTACATATTCTATGTAGCCCTCTGTAGGATATACGTTTTGTAAAATTTATCTCCCTGTATGTAGCTTCCCTTTTTGCTTTCTTGTCTTTCAGAGACATTTTTAATACTAAATGATTCCATATCAAGCTTTTCTTTTCTATTTTGTGCTTACGGTTTCTTAAGAAGTCTTTGCCCAAACTGAAGTCATAAGTTTTTCTGTTTTCTTGTTTAATATTTAAATAAGATGAAGAGTTTTAAATGTCTATTGAATTCATTAATATGTAGAAAACCTGAGAACTTAGCCCTTGTTTTGTACAGTACTAGATAGAGAGAAACTATATGGAAATGGTTAAAGAGTGAATCAAAAATGAAAAATGGAGTCAACGAACATAAACACCTTTTTCAAGAACTCTGGCTACTGCTTTGAGTGAGGTATTTAAAGGAAAAGTAAAAATACATAAAACAGTGAACTGCCTCCTAAGTTCAGACAAAACTAAATACAATCATTTTTAATATGTCCAATATTCTCTTTTCAATGTTAGTAATACAAAATTTAAAAAAAGAAAAAATCTTGAGCATATATAGGCTTTTTCTTTGTTTCACAATGTACCCTCAAATTGTTGCTATAGAATACACTGAAGGTTTTTGAACAATAAACATAAAAAATCACATTTTTTTTTATGTTTAGAGGATTCATAAAGAGAGTTAATTTAAATGGAAGATGTAAAAATGTTAACATCAAAACTGGAATAAGTCAGAGCAAGTGGAAAAGTGATGCATGTTAGAATTAAAGGGCTTCCAGAGATGATAATGAGTTCTGAGGAAAATGAAAAGAAAAAAAATCATCTTTTACAGATAATCAACTTGAGAAACAGGAAGATCAAATAAACAGTCAGGAGCTTAGTACAAACTGTAAGCACCACAATGTGGAGAAATAATCCACAAGGCAATAGATTTGCACTGACATATACTAGTAGGTACTTAGGGGATACTTATAAACGTACATCTGGGGAGTTTTGTACCAGTATAGAATATATGAGTGAATAGACGAGAATTCATTAACATAAGGTGCTCACCCATTTAGGATGCGTTATTTTGGCAATACCACCTGAAACTTGCCCTAACTATTTGCTAGGCTCCTTAAAGCTTATACTCAAAGATGTCTGGCACTACATGCAATAGATATGCCAGACCTTCTTTTGCATAGGAATAAAGAAAAGGGGAAAAGATTGAAGAATGTGAGAGTATGATAATGAATTTACCATGTATAAAATGAAAAATCTCTTCCTGGGCTTCTTCTCGATCAACCCCTAACAGCTGATGAGCTCAGCCAAGGAGTCCTGCTGCAACCAGCCCTTCAGCCTGGGCTTGCACTCCAACCAGAACAAGCTGGGCATCTCAGCCAACTTCTTGTCTGTGTTCATGTAATGCCTGGGCAGCCTGAAATTTGAGGTGGTGCAGATGGCTCTCAGGAAACTGCCAGAGTTTACCTTCCTCTAACAAGATCACACAGCCTTATTGCTGCATCAGGCCTTCCTGCTGGGCCTGTATGGTCAGATGGACACCAGAGCCCAGATCTCTGAGGCCCTGAGGATCCTGCACATGCAGGCTGTAACGTGAGCCTGTGCAACAGTCTGACTGCTTGTCATCCCTAAGTTCCTCAGCTCATTAACTGGGGTTTCCCCAGCAAAGCTCAGGATGCCCTGGTCAATTGGTGGTCTCATTCCAGAGAAGGGGATTCAATTTTGGTTTTTCAGTTTATAAGATTTTAATATGCTTACAAAATCAAAACTGCACAGCAAAGTATATTCAAAATGTGAAAAGATGATTGACTTCTATACCTGTCAGCACCCACTTCATTTCCTTCCTTCCTTTAGGTAACCCTTGTTGTTCATTTTGATTTTTTCTCTCAATTTTTAATCAAATATAGTAAAATACATATACATTTCTGTAATCATATTTTTGTCTTACACTGTGTAAAGTATGCATTTTTGTTTTCAATATTATGTTGAATTTTTTCTTTTTAATATTGTATTCTGATTATCTCTGTATAACATACCTAGAAATCTTCCTGTATTCTAGAATGTGTCCTTATTGATGAACATTTGGACTCTAATCTGTGTCTAATATAAGTAATATTTATATTTACTTATTTGGAATAGTTTCTTAGAAGTAAGATTATTGGCTTCTGTGATTTTGCTAGATTTTGACAAATATCCCTCCATAGGAGTTATATAACTTTTCATTTCTATCAATATTATATTATGGTCTCTATTTCCATTCACCTAGACAAATTTTTCCATTTTGAAATCTTTGTAAGTGAGAAACAGTATCTCTCGTCATTGTACATTTAAATTGAAAGAGACTATCAGTTAGTAGGTATTCTTCTTCTCCAGTTACACAGAAATTTGACTTTTCTTTCTTCAAATTTGACATTTGTGACAGCTAAACCTCTACAATAAAAAGAATATAAATTTTTCGTCAAATGATGATTTTAATAATTTTTGGTCAAATCAAACTATCAATGAGATGAAAGTTTATGGAGGTCATTGGATAATTATAATTTAAAAATAAGAAAACTAGGGGCTGGCCTCCTGGCCCAGTGGTTAAGTTTGCGCACTCCGCTGCAGGCGGCCCAGTGTTTTGTTGGTTCGAATCCTGGGCGTGGACCTGGCACTGTTCGTCAAACCACACAGAGGCAGCGTTCAACATGCCACAACTAGAAGGACCCACAACGAAGAATGTACAACTGTGTACCGGGGGCCTTTGGGGGAAAAAAAGGAAAAAAAATAAAATCTTAAAAAAAAAAAAAGAAAACTGACTCTCTTATGAGGCCCAGAGAATTTAGATCACATAAGCAGAACTTGGGGTCCAAACTGGACTATCTGAATGTTTCGAACATTCAACAAAATTTCTGAAAAACGTTTTATGCTATCAAAATTGTTTTCAAAATAAGAGTTAAACAAATTAAAGAGGCTTTGTTAGTTTCTATTTTACATTAATGGGAATTGTGTCTTCAAGCAAAAGGCTATACTGTAAAACATATTTGAAATTTATTTTGGCATCGTGTCTCTTTTTGTAGATCATCGCCATGGGCTTGTAATACCATGGACACATTTCAGAAAATCTATTCTGGGAGTACATAACAGCGGTGATGCTGGCAAAGTAGAATTTGGCAATATTTGAAACAAAAATGATCATAAATAAGACCTGTGGTGGTTGTGATTTAAACATCTTCTGATAACGCTGCAGTTCACTTCAAGCACAGTAAAAATTACTACGACAAATACAGAGGCTCACTTTTCTCTCCCATTCCTTTAAAGTAGCCAACTTTCAAATGGGAAACAATTAAATTGAATCTGAAAGAACCAGATTCATTCTCCTCACTCAATAGGGTTGAATCCTTAAGAGGAGACTTTGATATGTTTCAATAACTTGACTGTAATATTATGGCCCATCATAAAGTTTTAACAAAGATCTAGTCATTTTAAGAACCATTATACAAAATTGAGATTTACTGTTTCCTAAAAAAGTATGGTATATTGTTTTAGTTTGTAACAGGTGAGAAATACAATCTTAGTAATAAGCCCTTATAAAGCATAAGCCAATTTTGTTAAAGTAGGTTTTATTGAAGAAGGATGGATGGTTATATTTATTTTCTTAAGAAAACATATATTGCTTATAAGTATGATTTGTAAAAAGTTATAGCTTTTTAAAGTTACAAAGAATTCCAAATTGGGACACCAAAATAAGAATTGTATTAAAAGATATTGTTGAAACAAATATTAAATTAAAATTAAACAATAAATGCTGCAGGACTTATTTTTATTTTAATTTTTTATTCTGACATTACTTCAAAATTACAGGAAACATCCTCATATTTTACAAAGAATTTTTGTAAATTCTTGACCTCAATTCCCCAAATATTAAGATTTTACTACATTTTATTCCTGAAGTGTTTGATAATCAGTTGAAGACATGGTGATTCTTTACTCTTATAGACTTATAAATTTTTATTTACTAAAAGCAAGGACATTCTCTTAGATGACCACAATACTTTTATAAAAATCAGTACAATAACATTGATATAATATTATTATCTAAAGACCTTATTCTGCTCTGAAGGGTGTGTCTCACTGTCAAAATTCAAGTTGTTCTTTGAGTGTTTTTAAGTTAGTTTTTCCATCAGTGCTGATGCCAATGTCCCTGTCAGGTCATCAGAACCAATAATTTGTTTCAGATTCATCTTACTAGAAGTGTGTGTATGTGTGTGTATTTTACAGACAATCTTAATGACTTCTAGCTGCTTTAATGATCTAATGTAGATATGGTTGTTACCAATTAAGGCTCATGAATTGGAGCATTCAAGTTAAACTCTATGAAAAAAAGGTTGATTTTAAGCAATCTATGAAACAAAATTTAACCTACTATTTGCAATTGACTTTATTTCATTCTCAGGTATTTCAATATTAACAGGAGTTACAGTTTTCATAATAATAGAAAATAAAATCAGAAAATTAATGTATTATCTGCATCAATATTAAAACATTTTTAATATTATAACATTAGAAAAGCATGTTACTGATGGTATGCTAATGCAGAAAACTTGAATTCTACTGTTTATTGTTGTTTCTTTTTTTGCATCCCAGCCCTGAGGGATTTCAGTTAGACCTCAGGTCATTTATTTTATAGTAGAACATACCTTTTCCATAATTCTCTTCAAAGCATTTTTGACTTCCTTGTTCTTCAGGCTGTGTATTAAAAGATTTAGCATAAAATTACCACAATATAGAAAACAGGAGCAATTGTGTCAGCATTCAGAGAATGGCTTGTTTTGGGTTTCATATAAATGCAGATGATTGTACCATAAAATATAGTTATGGAAGTCAGGCGGGAGGCACAAATAGAAAATGCATTTTGTCTGCCTTCAGCTGAATTAATCCTCAGAATGGCAAATATAACGAATATGTAGGAGAAGAGGACAATAAAAAGAGAGACAAAGGTTTTAAAACAAGCAGGTGTGAACAATATCACTTCTTTGATATCTTTGTAATGCATTTTATGACAGGCCAGATCAATCAGGGCAACATCATCACAGTAGAAGTGATTTATTATATTTGAATTACAGAAAGCCAAGTGGAATATAGGAATTGCCCATAGCAGTCCCACAGAAAAACCAAATATGTATGAACCACCGTTTGAATACAGACCCTTCTATTCACAATGATGGTATAGAGTAAAGGGTCACAAATGGTCACATGTCTATCATATGCCATGGCTGAGAGCATATATATTTCACAAATCACAAACATGATAAAGCAAAAACCTGAGTGGCACAAGCAACTAAGCATATTCTTTTAATTTCTTGGAGGAAGTTCACCAGAGCATTAGAAGTGACAGAGGGAGTATAGCTAGGTTGCTGAGGAAAAAATACATAGACGTGTGAAGCTGAGGACTGATATAATTTAGCATAATTAACCCAAGGTTGCTAATAACACGAATAAAGTAGATCACTAGAAAGATACCAAAAAGAAGGACTTGACATTCTGGACTGTCTGTAAGTCCCAAGAGGATGAATTCAGTCACTTCTGAATTATCGCCTTTGGCCATGGACTATGCATAGAAGCATATCAGACTGTTTTCTCCAGAACATCCATTCTGGATAGTCTTCCACTTCTTGGGTTAAGATTTTAACTCATTCTTATTTTACGATGACTGTATTGGAAAGATGATTCTCATTGGTCCTATGGGCCATTCTCAGGTTTCAGTTCTGACTGCTTTTAATCTGAAGGTTATTTGCTACAGACAGAAATTCCAACATGCTCAGTAATCCAGTGGATTGTTAAAGAAGACAGAATGTCTTGAATTAAATGTGGACTCTCATATACACAATGAAAACCCAGTATTTTAGGCATAGCAGAATAAATATTTCAATGATAAAAGAGATGATAGCATATTTCAGAGTAATATATTAAGATGAAATACTAGACATTTCAACTCAACTCAGGATTATGACTCTGACTAAAGTTTATTTTTACTGTGCTATCCAATGCAAGGGAGGAAGGGGTAAAAATATCATTATTTATAAAGTATATGATAATGTATCTGAACAAGTAAGTTCTGTAGAAAGATATTGTTAGATTTATTATGATTATGGTAAAATCTTCTCTTAAATCATTATATGATGAAATAATACCATAATAAAAATATGACTTCAAAGAAATATGAAAATAAAATTTTCAAGATTCTATTTAAAATAATAAACAAAAGAATTAAAATATAGTGTTTAATTTACTATTAAACTTGGCAAAATGCTGGTCTTATATATTCATGTTATTTAGGTTTAAGTTGAATAAATTCATAGTTTCATATTTCTTAGTGGAATGACATTTAGGAAAGAAGAAAATTCTGCACAATTCAAATATGTAATGAATGATAGATAAGCCTAAATAAGTCTAGAAATAAACTTGCAAGAACAGTCAGAACAATAAGCCATGCATATTTTTTTATTATTATTAATGTTATGATAGTTTACAACCTTGTGAGATTTCAGTTGTACATTTTTGTTAGTCATGTTGTGGGTACACCACTTCCCCCTTTGTGCCCTCCCCCCACGCCCCCTTTTCCCTGGTAACCACCGATCAGATCTCCTTATCAATATACTAACTTCCACCTATGAGTGGAGTCATATAGAGTTCGTCTTTCTCTGACTGGCTTATTTCGCTTAACATAATACCCTCGAGGTCCATCCACGTTGTTGTGAATGGGCCAATTTTGTCTTTTTTTATGGCTGAGTAGTATTCCATTGTGTATATATACCACATCTTCTTTATCCAATCATCAGTTTCAGGGCATGTAGACTGGTTCCACGTCTTGGCTATTGTAAATAATGCTGTGATGAACATAGGGGTGCAATGGACTCTTGAGATTTCTGATTTCAGGTTCTTAGGATAGATACCCAGTAATGGGATGGCTGGGTCATAGGGTATTTCTATTTTTAACTTTTTGAGAAATCTCCATACTGTTTTCCATATTGGCTGTACCAGTTTGCATTCCCACCAACAGTGTATGAGGGTTCCTTTTTCTCCACAACCTCTCCAACATTTGTCACTCTTGGTTTTGGATGTTTTTGCCAATCTAACGGGTGTAAGGTGATATCTTAGTGTAGTTTTGATTTGCATTTCCCCGATGATTAGCGATGATGAACATCTTTTCATGTGTCTATTGGCCATATTCATATCTTCTTTTGAGAAATGTCTGTTCATGTCCTCTGCCCATTTTTTGATCGGGTTGTTTGTTTTTTGTTGTTAAGCAGTGTGAGTTCTTTGTATATTATGGAGATTAACCCTTTGTCAGATAAGTGGCTTGTAAATATTTTTTTCCCAATTAGTGAGCTGTTTTTTTGTTTCAATCCTGTTTTCCCTTGCCTTGAAGAAACTCTTTAGTCTGATGAAGTCCCATTTGTTTATTCTTTCTATTGTTTCCCTCAACTGAGGAGTTATAGTGTCCGAAAAGATTCTTTTGAAACTGATGTCAAAGAGTGTACTGCCTATATTCTCCTCCAGAAGACTTATTGTCTCAGGCCTAATCTTTAGGTCTTTGATCCATTTTGAGTTTATTTTGGTGTGTGGTGAAAAGGAATGGTCAATTTTCAATCTTTTGCATGTGGCTGTCCAGTTTTCCCAGCACCGTTTGTTGAAGAGACTTTCTTTTCTCCATTGTAGGCCCTCTGCTCCTTTGTCGAAGATTAGCTGTCCATAGATGTGTGGTTTTATCTCAGGGCTTTCAATTCTGTTCCATTGATCTGTGGACCTGTTTTTGTACCAGTACCATGCTGTTTTGATCACGGTAGCTTTGTAGAACGTTTTGAAATCGGGGATTGTGATTCCGCCGGCTTTGTTTTTCTTGCTCAGGATTGCTTTAGCAATTCACAGTCTTTTGTTGCCCCATATGAATTCTAGGATTGTTTGTTCAATTTCTGTGAAGAATGTTCTTGGGATTCTGATTGGGATAGCATTGAATCTGTAGATTGCTTTAGGTAGTATGGACATTTTAACTATGTTTATTCTTCCAATCCATGTGCGTGGAACGTCTTTCCATCTCTTTATGTCATCGTCAATTTCTTTCAAGAAAGTCTTGTAGTTTTCACTGTATAGATCCTGGACTTCCTTGGTTAAGTTTATCCCAAGGTATTTTATTCTTTTCGTTGCGATTGTGAATGGGATTGAGTTCTTGAGTTCTTTTTCTGTTAGTTCATTGTTAGTGTATAGAAATGCTACTGATTTATACACGTTAATTTTATACCCTGCTACTTTGCTGTAGTTGTTGATTATTTCTAATAGTTTTTCTATGGATTCTTTGGGATTTTCTATATATAAGATCATGTCATCTGCAAACAGCGAGAGTTTTACTTCTTCGTTACCTATTTGGATTCCTTTTATTTCTTTTTCCTGCCGAATTGCTCTGGCCAGCACCTCCAGTACTATGTTGAATAGGAGTGGTGAAAGTGGGCACCCTTGTCTTGCTCCTGTCCTCAGAGGGATGGCTTTCAGTTTTTGTCCATTGAGTATGATGTTGGCTGTGGGTCTGTCATATATGGCCTTTATTATGTTGAGGTACTTTCCTTCTATACCCATTTTATTGAGGGTTTTTATCATAAATGGGTGTTGGATCTTGTCAAATGCTTTCTCTGCATCTATTGAGATGATCATGTGGGTTTTGTTTTTCATTTTGTTGATGTAGTGTATCACGTTGATTGACTTGCGGATGTTAAACCATCCCTGTGTCCCTGGTATAAATACCACTTGATCACGGTGTATAATCTTTTTGATGTATTGCTGAATTCGGTTTGCCAGAATTTTGTTGAGTATTTTTGCATCTATGTTCATCAGTGATATCGGCCTGTAGTTCTCTTTCTTTGCGTTGTCCTTGTCAGGTTTGGGGATCAGAGTGATGTTGGCTTCATAGAATGTGTTAGGGAGTACTCCATCTTTCTCAATTTTCTGGAACAGTTTGAGAAGAATAGGTATTAAGTCTTCTTTGAATGTTTGGTAGAATTCTCCAGAGAAGCCGTCTGGTCCTGGACTCTTATTTTTGGGGAGGTTTTTGATTACCGTTTCTATTTCCTTACTTGTGATTGGCCTATTCAGATTCTCCATTTCTTCCTGATTCAGTTTGGGGAGATTGTAGGAGTCTAGGAATTTGTCCATTTATTCCAGGTTGTTCAATTTGTTGGCATATAGTTTTTCATAGTATTCTCTTATGATCTCTTGTATTTCATTGGTATCTGTTATGATTTCTCCTCTCTCATTCCTAATTTTATTTATTTGCGATTTCTCTCTTCTTTTCTTGGTGAGTCTGGCTAAGACTTTGCCACTTTTGTTAATTCTTTCGAAGAACCAACTCTTTGTTTCATTGATCCTTTCTATTGTCTTTTTTGTTTCAATATCGTTTATTTCTGCTCTTATTTTTATTATTTCCCTCCTTCTACTGACTCTGGGCTTTGTTTGTTCTTCTTTTTCTAGTTCTGTTAGGTGTCCTTTGAGGTTGCTTATGTGAGCTTTTTCTTGTTTAGTGAGGTGAGCCTGTATTGCAATGAATTTCCCTCTTAGGACTGCTTTTGCTGCATCCCAAATGGTTTGGTATGTCGTGTTCTCATTTTCATTTGTATCCAGATAATATTTGATGTCTTCTTTAATTTCTTCAATGATCCGTTGTTTGTTCAGAAGTGTGATGTTTAGTCTCCACATTTTTGCACCTTTCTCTGCTTTTTTCTTGTAGTTGATTTCTAGTTTCATAGCATTATGATCAGAAAAGATGCTTGATATTATTTCAACTCTCTTGTATTTATTGATGTTTGCTTTGTTTCCCAAAATATGGTCAATCCTTGAGAATGTTCCATGTGCACTTGAGAAGAATGTGTAACCTGCTGTTTTTGGATGAAGTGTTCTATATATGTCTATTAAGTCCATCTGGTCTAATTTTTCATTTAATTCTATTATTTCCTTGTTGATTTTCTGTCTGGATGTTCTGTCCATTGGTGTTAATGGTGTGTTGAGGTCCCCTACTATTATTGTATTGTTGTTGATGTCTTCCTTTAGTTCTGTTAAGAGTTGCTTTACAAATTTTGGTGCTCCTGTGTTGGGTGCGTATATATTTATAAGTGTTATGTCTTCTTGGTGGAGAGTCCCTTTTATCATTATATACTGTCTCTCTTTGTCTTTCTTTATCTGTTTTGCTTTGAAATCTACCTTGTCTGATATTAGTATAGCGACACCTGCTTTCTTTTGTTCATTATTAGCTTGGAGTATTTTTCTCCATCCCTTCACTCTGAGTCTGTGTTTGTCTTTGGGGCTGAGGTGTGTTTCCTGGAGGCAGCATATTGTTGGATCTTGTTCTTTGATCCATCCTGCCACTCTGTGTCTTTTGACTGGGGAGTTCAATCCATTTACATTTAGAGTGATTATTGAGATGTGGGGGCCTACCACTACCATTTTGTGTCTTGTTTTCCGGTTTTCTTCCGTTTCCTTTGTTTCTCGTCCCATGGTTTAATCTGTTCTGATGTAGAGCTGCTACTCTCTGTTGTTGTCCTTCTACTTATCTCCTCTGCTCTTGGTTTTGTAGCCCCTTTCCTTTTTTGGATTTTTCAGGAATGAGGGTTTTCCTGAGGATTTCCTGAAGAGGAGGTTTTGTGGCAATGAACTCCCTTAATTTTTGTTTATCTGGGAAAGTTTTTATTTCTCCATCATATTTGAAGGATATTTTCGCTGGGTAGAGAATTCTCGGCTGTAGATTTTTGTCCTTCAGATTTTTGAATATATCATTCCACTCTCTTCTAGCCTGTAAAGTTTCTGCTGAGAAATCTGCTGATAGCCTGATGGGGGTTCCTTTGTAGGTTAGTTTCTTTTGCCTGGCTGTCCTTAGTATTTTCTCCTTGTCGTTGACTTTTGCTAGCTTCACTACTATATGCCGTGGAGTTGGTCTTCTTGCATTGATAAAGTTTGGAGATCTATTGGCTTCTGTCACCTGAAGATCCATCTCTCTCACCAGATTTGGGAAGTTCTCAGCCATTATTTCTTTGAATAGGTTTTCTGCCCCTTTCTCCTTCTCTTCTCCCTCTGGTATACCTATAATCCTTATGTTGCATCTCCTAATTGTGTCTGGTAATTCTCAGAGAGTTTCTTCATTTCTTTTTAGTCTTGCTTCTCTCTCCTCCTCTGCCTGCAGCAATTCTATATTGCCATCTTCCAAATTGCTAATTCTTTCCTCCATATTATCGGCCCTACTGTTCAGAGCATCTAGATTTTTTTTAATCTCCTCTATTGTGTTCTTCATTTCCAATATTTCTGTTTGGTTCTTCTTTATCGTATCAAACTCTTTTGTGACATGGCTCCTGAATTCGTTGAGTTGTCGGTCAGAATTCTCTCTTACCTCATTGAATATTTTAATGATGGCTGTTTTGAAGTCATCATCATTTAGGTTATATATCTCATTTTCTTTGGGATTGTTTTCTGTGTATTTGTTATTTTCTTTCTGTTCTGGAGATTTAATGTATTTTTTCATATTGCTTGATGTTGTTGATTTGTGCCTCCGCATAGAGATAGAGTTTAGTTGCTCCTTTCACTTGTTTCAGCTGCTGCCGTGGGGGAGCCGCTGTTTATACTGCACCAACCAGGAACCCTGTCCACAGTTGCTAGCTGTGCCTGGGCCCCTCCTCGTAGTCACAGTGGTCCTTTGGATTCCCTCCTCTGCCGTGGGGGCTGTCACAGGGGGCTTCAGGCTGCTGGTGCCTACTGTTGCAGCCCACCTAAACGTGCTCCCTCCTTGGGGTCTGCAACGGTGTTATGGGCTTTTCCAGCGGCCAGGGGTGGATCACTTATATTTGTCGCTCCGTCACTGTCGGCACCCACAAAATCTCACTTGTCCACTGTGGGTCGCAGGAGAGCTATTGGCATCTTCTACAGTCTGTGGTTAGTTCACCTAGCTATGCTACTTTTGTCCTGGGGTCTTCCAGCCTTGTGGCTGCCGGATGGGTGCTTTCTACTAGTGCTGTGCAGAGGCTTTCCCTGAGGCTGCTGTGAGCCTGTAGGGTTTCCCCCTCGGCTATGGAGCTGGGTCACTGGAACTCCCCCCAGCCCCAGTCCTATTCCCCAGGAACTCGGGGAGCCCTTTGCCCTGTCTTGGGGCATAGCCGGAGATCCTGATTTCAGTGGTAGCTGGTCAGCTGCTGCCCTGCCTGATATTATCCTCTCCGGGACCCTCCCGGTATTGTGGATGCTGGACGTTGCCCCTCTGCTAATGGCAGACAGAGAGTTTTGTCTGCTGCCCGGGCAGAACTCTGGAGCTTCCCCTCTGGGGCGCGGAGGGGGCCTCTGGAGCTTCACCCTGTCCCAGTCCTCTCCAAGATCTCCGGCAATCCCTAGCCCCACAGGGCGGGCAACAGCAGCTGGAGCTCACTTTGCCCTCTGGGATTCTCTCCGGGACTTTCCCGGAGCCATGAATGCTGGGCGTAGCCCCTCCGCTAATGGCAGACAGAGAGTTTTCTCTGCTGCCCGGGCAGAACTCTGGAGCTTCCCCTCCGGGGCGCAGAGCCGGCCTCTGGAGCTTCCCCCAGCCCCAGTCCGCTCGGAGATCTCCGGCAATCCCTAGCCCCACCGTGCAGGCAGTGGCAGCCGGGAGACCTCCGTACCCTCAGCAACTCTCTCTGGGACCCTCCGGGCACCATGAACACCAGGCGGGATCTCCCCGCCAATGGCGTGGAGAGACTCTCCCCGCGGGCCCAGGTGTGCAACTCCAAAGTTTCCCTCTGCGTTTAGGAGTAATTGTGGGGGGTTTAGGTAGGGTTCTGGTCGCCTGTTTCCACCGTCGCTCCTCTGTTGTGTACTCGCTCCTGCCCTAGATGTGTGTTGATCTTCTGGGGGCGTCCGTTGGAAGAAAGCCGCTTGTGGGTACTAGGCTGTTCGGTCGGGGTCGGAGAGTTTTCACCTATTTCCACATCCTCCTGGAGGAAAGTCTGTCCGCCTTCTGATGTATAGTCGCGTGGGTCTCTCAGACGTTCTGAGATGCTGTCTGGATATCCTTTGTTAAGCGATAAGTGTCCAAATAATTGTAGACTCGAAGGGGGAGAGACAAAGAGGACTACTCACGGCGCCATCTTGGATCCCCCCCAAAGCCATGCATATTTATATGATTATACTATATGCTAAAGCAGCACTTAAATTCATGAAGGGTCTCTTTCAATGGTATGTTTATACCTATATTTATGTGTATCTCTCCCCAATCTATGTATTAATTATAAAGACAAAACGTTTATCTCATTAAATATGAAAGGACTGGCTAGCAATAAGATGTGGATCAGATTGATCAAATTAAAAGAATAATACCCACTGTTGGTAAATTTGTGGGAAAACAGGTCTAGCTAATAGAGGTGTAATTTGTCTTCATATTTCTGGAAGGCAGTGTAATAGTAAGTGTCAAAATTGCTTAAAATGTTCCCACCGCTTGATACAATGATTTTAAGACTAGATATTTAAGGAAATAATAAAAGTATGCAATACGTAAATTGTTTAATTTTTACTTACCAAAAAGTGAAATTTCTCTAAATATATTATAACTGTTGTTCAGTTATGGCATGGCTCTTTAGTAAATTACTAAGTAGCCATAAGAAAGCTGAAACGTCTAAATTTTTTGATATTTAAAAATGTTCACAATATAGCAAATTAAAAAGAGCAGCATGCTAAAGAAATTATGTAGTAAGAAATTATTTCTGTAATGTTCCCAACACATGTTATGACCTGTAGATCATATACTCACACAGAAAACATACTCAAATTGTACGTGGCAAAATGGTCACAGTAGTTATATCCTTGGGGTGACTTCATGGTTGATCTTTGCATCCTTCTTTCCTTTTCATTTAAATCATTCTTTACATTATGGACTATACACTATTTCAAACAAATTTTATTTCAATTTCATATGTATATTTCCATTTTGCAATGCATTCCATGCTTATGAATATTGATAATTTTTCATATTAAGATCCCTATAATTTATGCGTATCTGGTGCCCACATGGATATTTGTATTCCTGATTATTTACCACTAGAACCAACTCCATAATTCCACATTTTTTGAGAGAAATCTTCCATTGTGATACGTTCTATAGGTGGACTAATTTATTAACAAGTTTAAAATACTTGTCTAATTGAAGGCAATTGTCTTCAAAATAACAAAACTAATTTACAAAATTATCATCAAATTTTAAATAAAAATCATAACAAAGTTTTCCTTCTGTATCAATAGTTATGTAGCAAATCTTCAGTTTTAACCTGAAACAATTTTCCTTTGGCTGGATAGTTCTCTAAATGTTCAGCATTTTAAAATTGAGAGTAGGAAATCTGAAATTTACCATTTTAAAAAGTCTGCTACTCTTTAACAAATATGATTTTTTAAATACATTGTCTTTTTTGATCCTTTGACAGTACTGAGATCTTTTGAGTTAGCAAGCTTTAGACCCAGCATTCACATTCGGGCATCTAGAATCCAGGGAATCTCTCTTTCAAAGAACAGCTGTGGCACATTGAATGTATAGCCAGCCAAGACAGGAGGTTGTGAATTCAAGGACATTAATGACAATCTTTTTGGTATATAGAACACAGAGGCAAAACATGCTACATTAACTTTGTGAGAAAACAGGGAGCCACTGAAATGTTCAAATAGTAGGTAAATGTGTTTAAAGAAAATGTGAGGAAAGAAATTTATGAGAACTGTGGATCAGACCAGTTCAGCATCTCTATGATCTATCAAAACATACGTACAGTAAAATCAAAAGTGGACTCTGGCCTAAGGCAAGGTTTTTAAGAAATAATTTTACTTGAATATATATCTCCCCTCCCTGGGCATTAATAGCATATTTCTAGTCTTTGGTTGTTAACTATTTGAATGGTCCCAAGATAGAAAAACAATATTAAATGATATGCATGAGTTGCAAACTCAAAACCATTGTCTGTGTACTGAGAATTGTAAAATTATTCCATTTATTTAAAACATATCCATACATATCTATATATTGTCTACATCACAGTTACCAGCTGTGTGTGGTAATTATTTATAAATTGCACCCTCAAGTTCATTAGTAGAGTTGAAAATAGAATTGAGGTCTTTAGGTTCATAAAAGAAAGAGAGATGATATGCAAATGCCTACCATTGACTATTACCCTTTTCCATGTTGTTTAATCCTAAAAAAGACTCCAAACTGAGTAACATTTCTTCATTTAACTGATAAATAAACATGTGAGAGCCCACACATAGTACAACGCCATGTTTGGGACCTGAGAACATTCTTTGACTTCAAGGCTCATGTTATTTTCACCAAGCTATATTGCCTGCTGAATTCATTGTGTCATAAGCTGTACCTTAATCAATAATGACCAACTTACCCAAGGTTTGCCTAGTGTAACTGCATAGGATCCTTGCGACTGGCAAAGTGGTCTCTCAAGTTTCAATTACTTTGAGTATAGTTGTTTCCAATGTATAATGCGCCTATTAATTTTTTTAGATAACCAGAAAAAAGAATATAATGAGGTCTCATAAGCATAAAAAAAGCAGTTAATTTAAAGAGTTAGTCTTTTGAAAGGAAACCAGTGTTCTAAGTCCATAGAAGTTCACGTTAAATCCATGACATAGGTAAAGTTAAGATGAAGTACAATTCTCATTAGTAAACACAATTTGTTAAATGCTATTATAATTTTTCTCAAGAAATTAGCAAATCAAGAAGAAAATGTTTATACTATGCATCTTCACTTTTTTTACTTTTTATTAAGATTATGATAGTTTACAACCTTGTGAAATTTCACTTGTGCATTATTGTTTGCCAGTCATGTTGTAGGTGCACCCATTCACCCTTTGTGCCCACTCCCCACCCACCCTTTCCCCTGGTAACCACTAATCTCACGTGAGAAATTATTAATGCTGCCAGAGAATCCTGAACCGGGGATTCTGGAGGGGTGGAGAGTCTGCAATTTTGTCCCCGTTCTGCCTGTAACTAGTTATATATACAGATAATGGCTTTTGATGCAATTCTTCATTTCAGAAATGGAAAAATTGCTACAAATTCTTAAGGACCAGAGAATTAATTATTTTAACACATTTCCATGTGAAAAGCAAAAGAACAGGGGTAAATTTTTATGGTTAGTTTTACATCTGAAGTCTCAGTGTGAGTGAAAGTCTTTAGAAAATGTCTTTATGTAGTGAACAGATATATAGAAATCACATATTTGATAGTTTCTTGAGGAAAAATGTTAGACGATGAAGAAAATTCCATTTTTATTTATTCAGTCACTTTCTTAATTTCTTGAACACAAAAGTCTGTTTTCTATAGATGACAACTTTTTTCAGGGCCTCTTTCACCTCCTTGTTCCTAAGGCTGTAGATTAAGGGGTTCAACATGGGAATGACCGCTGTGTAGAAGACTGAGGCCATTTTGTCTGTGTCAAGGGAATGGTAAGAGCTTGGCTGTAAGTACATAAAGATCAGGGTCCCATAAAATATGGTGACTGCCAGCATGCGGGAGCCACATGTGGAGAATGCCTTGCGCCTCCCCTCGGCTGAACGCATCTTCAGGATGGCAGAAATAATGTACATGTAGGAGACAAAGACAACCAGAAGGGAAGAAATGAACATGATACCAGCACAGGCAAAGATCCACAGCTGTTTGGAATGAGTGTCTGAGCAAGTTAGCCTCAGGAGAGGCATGTCATCACAATAGAAATGATTAATGATATTAGAGTGGCAATAAGAGAGGCTAAAGGTGAGGGTGGCATGAAACAGTGCGACCAGGAAGCTATAGCTGTAGGGGACAGGCACAAGCTGGATGCATATTCTTGGGGACATTACAGTCATGTAGAGCAGAGGATTACAAATGGCCACATATCGGTCATAGGCCATGGAATCTAGTAGCAAGCACTCAGCTGTCATGAAAGCCAGGAAAAAGCCTAACTGAGCAGCACATGCATTGAAGGAGATTACATTTTGTTTGTACAAGAAATTCCCAAGCATTTTGGGTGTAATGACAGAAGAGTAACAGAAATCGACAAAAGCCAGGTTGCTAAGAAAGAAGTACATTGGTGTGTTGAGTCTTGCATCTGCTCTAATGACTAGGATTAAACCCAGGTTGCCTACTACTGTGAAGAGGTAGATGGATAAGAATATCACAAAGAGGGGCATCTTCAACTCCTGACGGTCTGTGAGGCCCACGAGAATAAATTCTGACACCTGAGTGCAATTTATCTGGGCCATGTATCTTTGGTGCATCTGGATAAAGAGAGAAGAATGAAATCCAGTTGAATTAAATTAAATTTAAAGCTTAAAATTCTGAAAAAGTTTTATTGTTAATATGAACTTACTAATAGTAAAGTTATTAGTGTCTTTAGAGTCTGGGGATGTGACAAAGAGCAAAATAAGATATTTTGTGGGAAAAACTTCCTTCTCTCACACAAATCGATTGCATTTATGAAGTTAAGAGCTGAACAAAGATTCAGTCCACAGTGGCTCTCTGCTGGAAATTCTTGTGTATTATATTATTTCAAATTTAACGTTACTTTTTGAAACTTCAAAACCATTGTTTCTGTTGAGGAAACCTTAACATTAGTAACATAAAGGAAAATGAATCTTCTACGGTAACATCCCTCTGATAGTCCTGTCATCGTGCCTGTGTGATGCAAACTACATTGCTGCAATGCTGACAGATGTTGAATGCTCTATTTGTCTATTCTATAGTCATTTCTTAGTGTGGAGAGGTCACCAGTGGTACCTACACAATCTTTATAATTCTGCTAATTATGCACATACTAAGAATGGGTAACTTTATGAAAGGCACAATGACATGCTTTCTAGGTGTTTAGTTCATTTCTTATATGCCCATCTTACAGAAAAGGAAGAGAAGTCTGATACATTAAGCGCCTGAATTAAGCCCAGACACTAGGCTGCAGCACAGTTAGAATTCAAACTTGTGTTTTTCTGATGCAGGAACCCACCCACTATAGTGTTCTCTAGATACCCAAATTATTCTATCATTTAATGCTTAAATTTCTCCAACTGTTTCCTGATGCAGTGTTTCATAGATATGTTTATACATAAAGCATTAACTTGCCTGATTGAATACAATGAATCACTCCAAATATAAAAAAATTTTGCTCAATTAGACTAAAAATGGTATCTAATTTCTAATAGATCTATGTCAATTTGCATGGCTCTTGCTACTTTATTATTTACTTAAAAACATAAGATTTGGATTATTTTTGTATTCATTTTTAATTCACTATTGTATTACTTTAATTGGAATGTCTTTATATGTTTTACCTATTTTTTGAACTGTTGTTTATAACTGTAATATGAATATCAATATAACATGAAACAATATAACATGAAAGTTATATAGTTCTTCTATAGTCAGGATTCAGCAGGTCCTCAGAAAACACTTGGTGAATGGGACTGAATTTTCTATCCTAACTCTTTATACCATCAAGCTTTCTGTCCATAATCAGTTACAGTCTTACACGATAGTTGGCCCATGCATTTAGATTCTTCTATCCTAATGCGACATTAAAAACTTTATTTCCTTATCATGATAATGATCTTTCTTATTAAAAGGCAGTATGGCATGACATTTAAAAAATATATGACCCTAGAGTTTGACTCATGGTGATGCCATGTATTAGTAATTGTGTCCCTTAGTCAAATTATTCAAACTTTCTTGGCTTGTTTGCTGAAATATAAAACACAGACAATCTCCTTTTTAAAGAGGAAATGTAAAATTTCCATTTGGCTTCACTTGTTCTGTTATATCTATGAGAAAGGAAAAGCAGTGGAATTTCTAGCACATTTAGCATTTCTGTAATTAACAGTTGCTTTTCTAATGATAGATAACTATTGAAAGGTGAGATTTTGAGATTTAAGCCAAGCAGGATATAGCAGAAAGAAATATAGTACATATTCATTTATAGTAGAAAGGTCAAAATTGGGAGAACTGTATTTTGATTTGCCTTTGTTACTCTTTAGTAACATAAGTTTTAACATGTCAAAAATCTAGTTTGTTATTCAATTCCCTAACCTATAAAAGGTGCTATTTTATATCTAAAAGGATTGTGAATATTAAAAAGAAAATTATTTACCCCAAAACATGGCAGACACAAATGCATTTAAAAATAATGGTGCTCCCCTGATACATTAAAAGGTACATAAACATAGAAGGCAATGTAATCACTTTCAAAATTCACTGGCAGCAGGGTAGACAGTGTCACGGGTCAGAGTGAGATACTTCCAGGACTTTAATACGGAGGGTACCAAAAAAGAAAAACACAGAAAATCCTTAACTGTTGGATGCAGATAGCTATAAATAATATATAATATAGCCTTTAAATTAAAGACAGAGAAGAGTGTCTTACAATTTTAGTTTCTCAAATAAGTTCTCAGAAAATAATAAATTAAGAAAAGAGAAGTGTATAGCCTAATTGATATATTTTGTTATATCAGGAAACAAATGAAAGAATACACCAGGGGAAGGTAGATGTTCTCATAAAGCATGGGAAGAAAAATCAAAAATAATTTTTCAGTGTGTATGTATGCATGTTTCCACCACATTCTATGGGTAAAGAACATCCACTTTGATGATAATCTAATAATAATTACATTAATTAGAATAATCATTTTGCAGTCCTAAATTAAAATATGCCTTTAGATACTTCGCTACTTTAAGTGCTTCTCACTATGTTCGTCTCTACGTGAATGAAGCATTGGAGAGAAAACTCCTACTTATCCTTCAAAGCCTATCAAAATCCCACCTCTCCTATAAAGACCTCCCTGATTTCTAATTTCCATGCTGTGACACCCACCAGTTTTCATCTCTGTGTTCCAGAAACATTTTATATGTAACTACTTAAGTATCATCTTACGTTTATAGCAGCCATCTGTTTACATATTGCTTCTCTTGATAGAATGTAGACTACATGTGTGGAAGCCATGCCTTTTTCATTCATTTCCTAATGTAGCCCCTTCTAGATGCTTGGTAATGGGGAAGCAAAAATTAAGTATTGGAGTAATATTTTGACATTTATTTCCCTTACTCATAATCAGTGTTCTTTATTTATATCTGAATATTAAGCAATATACTGATGACTTGATTTTAATGTGCTCACCTCTCATCCCAGGTAAAATGACTAGATTTTACAAAAATGGGAATGGCAGTTTTGACATAGATTACAATCCAGTCAATTAAGTGTCTGACAGTTCCGGATGGTCTAATAGAGTCTATCTTGGGGTTTATAATTTAGTCTATCTCTATTCTTTTATTGCAAACTAATAAGAAATATATTTCATATAATGGCATATATGTACATAATTGAAATAAAATTAGAGGAAACACTCTTTACCTTTATTTCAGAAAATGCCACCTAAAATGTTTTATTCTAAAATTGATTGCATTCTAGTCTATCTCATCTTTTAAAGACCCAGTTAGATCTCAAGTTTTAAATACAGTCTATGAAACTACCTGGGTAGGATGTGTTCCTATTTCTTCTGCAAGTGCGTTTCAGGAGCAAAAAGCTGCACAGTTTTGTCAGTGACTCTATCTCAAGGGATCTTTCTTAGGAGCATGATACAATTAAGATCATCAGAAAAATTACATTCGACACCCCATAGGGATCCTAAGGAAGGCTGGAGATCAAGTAACTATCAATTAACTATTCTCTGGTTTTGCAGAACCACACCTCTGCAACTCTTTCTTTAGTTTGGCATTCTCCCAAAGTTCCCTAACTTTTGAAATGCTATTATTTGTTTATTATTGTTTTAATTATCCATGGTGGTGGTGTTGTTGCTTAGTGACAGGAGTTTTACTTATCTTTGAAAGAAAGATAAGAATTGCCTTGTGAACTTTCTTACAACATGTCTTTCAAAGAACTGAATAGAAAACTCTCCCAAGAACCTATCCCTGAACATTTAAGACATAATGCTCTCTCTTTGTCTTACTCTTTGAAATGCTCATGAAGTATTTGTTTCCTCTCCCAGGTTTTCTCTAGCTGTTAGTACTTAATTTCCTTGCTGACCTTGTCTATAGAGCATTCTTCTAGATTGTTTACTTAGCCAATCAGTGGCCATAGTGGAGCTGCACAGGAAGAATATGTTTTTAACAATTATTGTGGAACAATGCATCAGCTATAGACTAAGTTGTAATCCCCCCACCCCACCTGCCACCACCAAAATTCTTATGTTGAAGTCCTAACCCCAGTGTGATGGTATTTGGAGATGGAGCCTTTGGGAAATAATTTGGGTTAGAAGAGATCATTAGGGTGGGGCCCTCTTAATGGAATTAGTGCCCTTATAATAAGAGACAACAAAGCTCAATCTTTCTTTCTCCCCTCCCACACATTCTAAAAAAGAAGTGGTCATGTGAACACATAGTGAGAAGTGGATGCCTAGAAACCAAGAAGAGAACTCTCACCAGAAGCCGAATTGCCAGAACGTTGATCTTGGACTCTCCAGCCTCCAGAACTGTTAAAAAATAAATTCTGTTGTTTAAGCCACCCAGTTTACAGATTTTCTTACGGCAGCTTGAGAGGACAAAGACAACATCTCTGTGGAAATGAAATAATCCTCTACACTAAAAAATGTTTTGTCATTGGGGGAGAGGAAATAAATTATGGAATTATTTCCTCTTTTCCAATATAATGCTTTTTCTATTGTCTTCCCAGTAATTTAGTGAGCCCAGCAATCAGCTGAGGATGCACCAGATACCCCAGATATATCTTCTAGAGGATCCAAATAGACAAGAAGTGAAAAATACAACTGTGTTTATACACAGTGACCTTAAAATATGTAAGTGAGAGGATCTGTAAGGCATTCGGTACAAATCCTGGATTCCAAAGCAAGAAGAAGCTTACATCCCCTGGGACTCTGAATTTGATGATGGATAAGCAAAGTATTGTGAATATGGTTTGCAGGAAAACAGGGGTGGACTTGCCTGTTTCATATACTGACTTTGAATATAGTATTTGCCACATAGTATCATATGAAATAAATTCCCAACTATAACTCTACACTTCAGTATAATAAGCAGGAAGTATCAGTATCTAGAATTTTTTTGTGAGTGATGCATTAACACACCTGGTTCACTGAAACGGAAAAAGCAGCAATTCCTTAGCAAACACAGCCTGATATGACCACATTGTATCAGTGTTAATCAGAGTATATGTATAAGCAGTAACTATGTTTGAAATATTAAACAGTTATTTTATAAAATGCAGTACTTAGTTTTGTTTTAAGCTTGCAAACATACATAAATGCCCTACTCTTGCTATAAAATGCCATGACTTGGTACCTGGTATTGGGATATTGGAAAAGTAACTAAGAAGAAATCTTCTATACACTTATGAATATAAATAAATTAGATTGAATTCTAATGACAATGGAAAGAAGTTATTAACCACAATTTGTTAAGCTTGTGTTTTTATAAAGTTTTTTCAAAGTTAGTTTTATATACATTATTAAGGGCTCTTCCCAGTAAACGTTTTATCCTCTCATTTCTTAATCTTTAGAGAAAAGAGTTCTGCAGAGTTGATCAAAGTTTGGGAGAAGGGAGAGTATTTGACTAGGAGACACACAGGGAAACTTTTAGGGTGAAATAGCTGTCCCACATGTTACTGAGGTGGCAGTTACTTGACTCTACTCACTTGTTGTAAAGGCATAGAACTGTACATTACGAAGAGTAAATTTTATGAGTCAACTAATGACAAGTTAACCAGCAAATGCCAGGAAGAGATCCATACTATGATAAATGTATCTAACTGCCTTATAAATGTTTGATTTGAACACACTGAGGGATTAACTCACTTAAGTAACTTTGGACAGTGGTGTTTTGATTAGAAACTGTAAAACTATAGACAAAAGGAACTATACATAAACTCTGTATCATAGTCTGAAAATTTGTTTCTCATGGAGGTTTGAGTTAAGAACTCTGAAATTGTTGTATATTGGAGCTGAACAAATAATTAAATGGTTTTGAAGTCGAGGGGCCCAGGTTTCCCACTGTTGGAGAGGAACTTTACAGATTAGCATGAAATTAAGTCTACAGTGAATCTTGTGATACTGGATTAGAGTGGATGATATCAGAATGAACTCACATTTAGCTTAATATGTATACAGTACTCTTTCCAATCCTCCACTGGAGAATGTTCCTCAATATTGTGTTTTTCACGTGTGCAGAGTGAGTTTTGGAATTTATTTTTTCTTTTACTCCCTTGATGTTCAATTTAAAGTCCAGGAGAGCTTGAAAGAATGTTTCATGGCATCTCCAATGAGAAAGTACCATCAGGATAATTTTATCTCACATTCCCTCTTGAGTTGTCACTTAAGAGTGATCTGTGAGAACTTGGGGCTTGAACCTTTACAAGTAAAGTAAATATGTTAATATAGCTGTTTAAAAACTCCCTCATATTGTGGAATAAATTATAACAACTTATGATAACTTTTGACAATGGAAATCTTGGTTCCCCAAGCATGTCATTAAAATTAATCTCATTTCAATAACTTACAAAATCAAATTTTAAATGAGACTCCTACCACAATATTCACAAGTTCATGTTTTCTCCAGCAGTGTTATTAAAGAAAAGTTTTACTTGTGTACATTTGGAAAATAACAATCACATTCCAAGCAATACTGGCCATTCAGATCTCAAATTTTCTAAAAGACAGCATTTTCTTTTCAATGTTAGAGTTTAGAAATTACAGGATGGTAGAAGCCATAGTGGACCTTAGATTCTCATGAGTACTACTTCAGTTAAAATAATTGTTTACAATTGGAGGTCCAAGTGGACATTGATTGTTATAAGGAATGGAGGAGCTTCAACCATGGGGTAGGAGTATACTGATGAGAGAGACCTCCAGTAGCAAAGCAGTGCTCCTAAGATGCCTATGAGAAGGTGAAAATCAGAGAATTATTTGGTTTCAGGGGATGATAGATAGTACTTACTCCCACAATTTTCAGACAATGCTTTGAATAATAATATAATCCTGTGGAGATGACTCAAGGGTTGCTGAGTGACCTGAAGGAAGATGTCTGGAAAATGTGGTAAGAAAAATTGGGCAAAGTTTTGTGCCTAGCGCCTCATTCTACCAGAGTAGTTGTAATTATTATTGTTGTTATTATTATTAATAATAATATTAAGAATTCAATTGTGAAAAAAATAATTCTGTAAAAGAATAAAAAAGACATTCACCTAGGGGCTGGCCCCGTGGCCGAGTGGTTAAGTTCACGCGCTCCGCTGCAGGCGGCCCAGTGTTTCGTTAGTTCGAATCCTGGGCGCGGACATGGCACCGCTCATCAGACCACGCTGAGGCAGCGTCCCACATGCCACAACTAGAAGAACCCACAACGAAGAATACACAACTATGTACCGGGGGGGCTTTGGGGAGAAAAAGGAAAAAATAAAATCTTTAAAAAAAAAAAAAGAAAGACATACACCTAGAAGAATCTCAACATTTACCAATAAGAAACTCACACCTAAAGAGGAAAATAATGGATTACCAAAAGTAATTCAGCTAGTCGTTCTATCAAGAGTCAGAATTCCCTTTTTGATTTTAGGATTTCTTAATGCCTGGTAGTGTTTTGAGCAGTAATAGGATTCTGTGGGGGTGACTCAGGGAGTGCTGCAGAGTGCCCTGAGAGGAGGATATCAGGAAAAATGTGTAAGACAGACAATTCACCAAAGCTTTGTGCCTGCCACCCCAATCAGCCAGAGCAGTATGCTGATTAGTATTATTTTTTAGGATTAATTTGGGAACAAATTAGTTCTTGAAAAATAAACATATAAATAATAAACAAACAAAATATGTTTTAGCACAGTATTGTAATTATTCCCATGAGTAGATGCAAGCCTAGAGAGAAAGAATAATAAATTTCCAAAATGTCGTTCATGTCATGTGGTTCTATCAGGGGTCAAATCCATGGTTCCTGATGGCCCAATCTGTTCATTTGTCTTTCTTCTCCCAGAATAAAGATGCCCAGGTGTTTGTGCTAAAGAAAATACCAGAATTGGTTCTATATAATGGTACATTTTTCAGATTTTTATTTATGAATTAGAAGTCCATTTTCTGATAATGAAGGGAAGCTGGGCATGCCACAGTAAGACTCAGATACCTGAATGACTTGATGAATATCAGATATTTTTAATTTTGTTGTTGTTGTTAGTAAACTAAAGTACATCCTTTATTCAGATTTTCTTACTTTTTACCCAATGACCTGTTTCTAATCCAGGATCACATCCAGGAGAGAACATGGCATTTGATCCTCAAGTTTCCTTAGTCTCCTCTTGGCTGTCACAGTTTCTCAGATTTTTCTTGCTTTTTATGACATTGATATTTTTGAGTTGTACGAATCAAGTGTTTTCCAAAATGTCCCCCAATTGGGCTTTGTCTGATGTTTTTCTCATGATTAGATTGGGGTAATAAGTTTTGGGGAGCAAAACTGTGGAAGTGAATTGACATTCTCATCACATGGTAACAAGAGTACATATTATCAATGTGACTTATCACTGCTCGCCTGAGGGAGGGTTTGTCAGGTTTCTCTGCTACAAAGTTACTTCTCTATCTTTTCCATACTACACTTTTTGGAAAGGAGTTTGCTATATGCAACTTAGATACAAGGAGTGGAGGGTTCTGCTCCCCCTCTTTGAGGGTGGAGTATCTACATAAATTGTTTGAAATTCTTCTGCCTGTGGGATTTGACTGCTTTTCCCTATTAATAATTTATTCAATCATTGATTTATGTCGGTATGTTATCATGGAAACATTTCACACTTGAGATAATAATTCAGCTCTGAAATTCTACTTTATTTTGTTACTCCCATTGTCCTGCCTTGGCCATGGGAAACATTTTCAACTGGCTCCTGTGTTATTTTGACATACTCCATTCTTGTCTGTCTTTCTTCTATTTCTTTCTCTTTTTTCTCTTTCTTTCTTTTCTCTCCTTCTTTCTCTCTTCTGCTTTCCTTTCTTTCTTTCATTCATTCTTTTTTCTTCATCTATCTCTTTCCTTCCTTCCTTCTTAACTTCATTTCTTCTTTCCTTCCTCTCTTTCTTACCACTTCCTTACTTTCAGACACTATAATATGCTCTGGACTCATTCTATACATTTCCAGTCAATTCCTAAAATCAGTCAAGTCTCAAGAAAGCTCTGGTTCCTTACATTGAAGAGTATTATTAGAATCTAATATCTGGGCAGTAGATATATTTGTTGCTGGTGAGATGTCAAGCTTCTAGCCCTTATTAGCTAGCAGAGCAAGGAAATATATATGTGTATACTAACTCATGTGGATATACATATCTATAACTATTTCATTTAGAAACCTTGGTATCTGTATTAAGCTGTACATGACTTCATGCTGATGACTCTGACACTGATCCATTATCACACTGATCGTTCTGGTTTCCTCTCATTGCTATTCTGCAACCTCCCACCCTAACAGTGAAAAACTTGGCCCCCAGTAAATGGATATGTGCCATCCATTTACTTGTTTAATTCCAGTATGCATGTATAATGGATCCAGAATTATTAAACCATATCCAAATGAGAGCTAACATTGTAACTAGAATACAGGACTACATACGGTCATTTCTGTCTTACATACTCTACTCATTTCTAATGTTACTTAGCTCAATACATTTCACTCCACTGCCTTCATGGAAATGTTTCACACATTTTTAATTTGGTAGATAGTTTTGTCACTTTCTGCATTCCATTTTTGGTTCCTCTGACCTCTTAAATGATTTGTTTTAATATTTGCATTCATTAAGATTTACACTTTTGCCCATAAACCTCTATGGGTATTTGAAAAAGGCAGTGTCACATATCCACCATTAGCATTTCCTACAGAACGGTTTCACTAGAGTGAAAAATAAAACCCTTGTGCTTTACCTATTTAACCCTTTTATTTTACCATTGAACCACTGACAACCACTGATCTGTTTACTATCTCTATAGTTTTGCCTTTTACATTATGTCATATAAAAAGAATATTGTTGGCTTTGCAAGCTAGTTTCTTTCTCTTAGAAGCATGCCTTGAAGATTCATCAGTGTCTTTGTATGGCTGGATAGGTCAATTTCTTTTATTGCTGAATAGTGTTCCATTGTATGGATGTATCACAGTTTTTTTACCCATTCATCTATAGAAGTATATTTGGTTGCTTCCAGTGTTTATCAATTATGAACATAGCTGTAATAAACAAAATTTTATTTTGAGTAAATCAAATCTTTTGGGTAGATACCAAGAATGTGGCTGTTGAGGTGGTCATGAATACCTACAGATTTGCTGATAGACATGGGCTGATTTGTTTGGAGTAGGGCTTGAAAAAACTCATAATCAGAGGTATTTTCAAGCCAAACATGATCTCAGTGATTTGTCTCTAAAAGCCCAAAGTTGTAGACGGAGTGAGATCACAGTGCTGGTTGGTATAACCAACAGAGTATATGAACAGCTACAGATTTAATAGAGTGCTCATGCTCAGTATCTTCCACCATTAAATAGATGCAAATTAAAACCACAATGTGGTTCCACTACATACCCTCTAGAATGACTCTAATCAAAAGGACTGATGAAATTTATGTGAAGTGTTAGGATGTGAAGAAACTGGAACACTCATATTGAATGTTGCAAAATTCTCTCTCTAGGCCCGCTATCTGAGGGTCTGAATGAAATCGAGTATATTTCTGACAGACAAGTGGTGTAGGTCCATGTCCAAGAATTGAACCCAGGTCACTGAAGCAGAGCATGATGAACTTACCCACTAGGCCACCAGGGCAGGCCCAGGTTCAAATATTTTTAGTAGATTAATTTCAAAGATGGATTATTCTGCTTATTCTTTGGAAATGCCCAGCATGGTTACATTCATTTTATAAATGATACTCCGTTCATATACTATCACATAGATTTACTCAATTCTGATTTAAGTCTGAGATATAATATAGTTGCCTCTATGTGTTCAAAGTTGTACAGTTTATTTTGGTGTACAATCACTGATAAAAAATCTATCAGAAAACAGAACAAGATATTTTGCAAATCAATTAATTTTTTTTCATCTAATGATATAAAGAATTTGCATGAACATGGTCCAGTGAATGCTTAATATTATCACAATAGAATAAATTTTTCACACACTAAAGAAGAGTCATACTTAGAATAATGAGAAAGGAAGAATTTTAGAGAATCCACAAAGTTTATCAATCAAATTGTACCCAGGATGAAAGCATATCCAATGATGGTACTCTCAGTCTTTCATAAAACAGTTGTATAAATTGCATCAATTGAAATAGAAAAAAATTCAATATAAATTTTGCAGATATAAAATCTGATGTTTCTGGAAAGTAGGTATCAGAGCAGGACAATGCTATTACACCAACAATGTTGCAGAAAAAATGATTAATTACATTGGAAGAGCAGTAAGACATAGAGAATACAGCAGATGAAGCCACCACAGCTGTGGAAAAGCTATAAAGGTACGTGAGGGATACCAGGAGAAAGCAGACCCGCTGAGATACAACTACCATGTAGAGCAGGGGATTGCAGATGGCCACATAGCAGTCATAGGCCATCACAGCTAACATGAAGACTTCAGCTACAATGAAAACCAAGAACACCCCCAGTTGGGTGGCACATTCATAGTAAAAGGTGGTTTTCTTCTTTACGAAAAAATTTATCAGCCTTTTAGAGGCAATAACAGTAGAATTGCCAAAATTTATCATAGCCAAATGTCGGAGGAAAAAATACATGGAGGTCTGAAGTCGAGAGTCAACACTGGTGAGAGTGATGATGATCAGGCTCCCCGCCACAGTCAGTCCATAGATGACCAGGAAAACAAAGAAGAGTGGAATCTGGAGTTCTGGACAGTCTGAGACACCTGTGAGGATAAACTCAGTGACCCGGGTGAAATTTCCAGGAGCCACGTAAGAGTTTGGAAATTCATCTGTTTGGGGAAGGAAAGAAGAAGTGGTTACATCATTTGGAGAATTCTTTTCTAGAACTGGCATTAGATAGCAAGGGCAATTCCTTGGGTAAGAAGTCCTGCAATTATGTATTAATCTGTTATTAAAGTTAAGGTTCGGGGCCGGCTCAGTGGCCGAGTGGTTAAGTTCACGTGCTCCGCTGCGGCGGCCCAGGGTTCGGATCCTGGGCATGGACATGGCGCTGCTTGTCAGGCCAAGTTGAGGTGGCGTCCCACATCTCACAACTAGAAGGATGTGCAACTACGATATACAACTGTGTACAGGGGGTTTTGGGGAGATAAAGCAGGGGAAAAAAAAGTTAAGGTTCTAGGTCTAACATAGAAACCTCACAACAGTTTGGGAGATAGAAAAAGTAAACGTGGTAAACTAAATAGATGATTCAGCATCATGTATGTTTTGAGGATTTACTTCCTCACAATTTCATTAAGTTATGGATATCTTACTGGCTTACATGACTTGCAATAGAAGCCATGATTCATTTCTTATGTCTCTTGCATTGAGTGTGAGAAAGACTTGAAGAATTGTATACCTCAAATAATTCAATGTTGTTTCTGATTTCTTAATTGAGATTTCTTGCTTTTTCTCAAGAATACATGATTTAGCCACAATCCTACTCCATTTTCTTTATTTGATCTTACTATAACTTCTATTCAATGTGCATTGAACTTGAAATTCTACCATCCATGTCTGTTAACTGCTTTTTTCAGACAAAAATACATGGAGATATGTCCTCAAGTGTATTTTTCAGTTTACTGATTCTCTTTTCAGCTTTAAAAAAATGACATCTGTGAAAATATTATCATTTTTGTAATTCCGTCACACTATGCTTTACTGGATTCGACTTCCTTTTCCTTCAATGTAACTCTTTTTCTTCTTGCCCCATAAGTTGATGAAATTCCTTATATTGTTTCCACTGTGTTTTTGCTTTAAGCAGTATTTTTATTTATATAATTTTAAAAATTTATGATATATATCTGGCCTTAATTTTTAGTTGACTTTTCCTTGATATTTTTTCACACTTTGATATTTTTTGTTATGTCATAATATTAAACACACTTATTTTTATAGTTTCTATGATAGTTACATTGCATATATTTGCCAAAGAATCAGCATGTAATTATAATATGTTCTAACATTTTTCTAGATATTTTCTTTTCTAAGATGGTCACCTGCTCCTAACCAAGCCTATTAAAGTCCATTTCCATTCACAACTGATAGTTCCAATGGGGAGACCTGGACCAAAAAAAGTCTTGTTATAGTCTCTTATCTGAAGATTTGTAGTTGAGTTGCAGAGTGTCAAAACTATGTCGTCATTTAACGTCCGATCTACCCATTCACAAAAATTTATGTATACATACACGCAAAATAATAATAAATTAAGGAGCAAGAGGAAACTTTTGGAGATGAAGGATATGGTTATGGCATAGATTGAGGTGATGGTTTCAAGGATGCCCACTTATCTCCAAACTCATCGAGTTCTGTACATTAAACGTGTTCAGCTTTTTGTATGTCACTCTTACCTCAAAAAAGCTCTTTTTTAAAAAAAATTGACCTAATTGTGAAAGTCCAGAGTTACTGACATGATCTCTCCTAAAACAAATGATAAAATAGAAAGAAAAATAGAAAATTATTCTGCAGTGAGAAAAAAAGAATGAAGCAACAATGCAAACAGATTCAGAAAAATAAGACAAAAATAGCTTTTAACATTGTTGAGTATATGACATCAGTTTGTTTCCAACACCAAACATCATCCTTTTGCTAAGTTCCATTGAATCATCCTCCTAATTATTTACCAAGTATTTGTTGATTTGCTACTTGTGCCACGCAATGTTCAAGTTTCGGATAAATTATTCATTCATCATGTCTTGGACGTTCTGTTTTAATCATAAGGAAGAGACAAGAAGCTGGTAACAAAACATATAAGCAGATTATTGTAAATTTTAGCAAGCATAATAAGAAAATTTAACATCAAGAAGCATCAGGATAACCTGGGAGAATTATTTCACATGGTATGTTAAGGGACGGCCTGTCTAAGAGGGTGATATGTGAGTCGGAACCTAAAAAATGGGATGGAACCAACTATTTAATAAATCATAGGAAGAACATTTCAAGATTCCAGACAGGAGTGTATTTCTTGAAAATGCTGCTCTACAGTAGAAAAGACGTTACATTATTTGTTTGTTTGCTTTTGAGAGGAAATTTAACTGAGCCCAGTGTCACTAGATAGTAATGAGGAAGTGGAGAATTACTAGAATCAGATAATGTGGGTCACAATAAATATTTGGATTTCATTTTAAGTAAATTGTAAGGCATTGATAAATTTTAAGGTAGGTGACCATGATCAGCTTTTAAGTTTTAAAAACATTACTCTTGCTATTATAATGATAATGAATTAAAGGGTAGAAATTATGAGTGAAAATTTAAAAACTGAGTCAAGTTGTTGTTATAGGATTCCCCATATAATATAATGTTGACTTGGGCCAAAGTGGAGAAGCTGGTGATAAGGGAAATAAGATACACTCAACGGTTGGAAGCAGAAACATGATATCTTCAACATAATTCATACTATGAATTATGTGAAAAACATATGAGGGAATGACAGATGAGGGGGTAGATCAAGAAAGACATTAGTGATTTTTTTGCAATTGAGTCAATGGCCATGACAGTTTCTGCATTTTTAGAGGATATGATTTAAGATGGAGTGATGGTTTTGAACATGATAAGCTTTCAGTGCTAATGACACATTTAAACAATCATTTAGGCCAGCTAATATTTATGTCTGGAGAGCCTAGATGTGGTTAGGCTTGCAAACTTAAGAAACCTCAATATAGATGATACACTATATTTTTTAAATCTATTTCAAAATCCTTTAAAAACTTGCAACAAAAATTCCTAATATGTTCCTCAATCAATCTGTATTCTTTTCCACTGAGGGACAACTGTCTGTTTTGAGATTGTAACTTCTTTTTATCCCCAAGCACTACACTAGAGGATGTTGCTTCTGTGCCCCCTCCCATGCCTCTGTCTTGTCTTGCCTTCTTTGTGTTTACAATTTGATTTGTTTTTGTGTGAGGAAAGTTGGCCCAGAGCTAACATTTTTTGCCAATCTTCCTCTTTTTGCTTGAGGAAGATTGTCCCTGAGCTAACATCTGTGCCAATCTTCCTCTATGTTTTGCATGTGGGATGCCACCACAGCATGGCTTGATGAGCTCTGTGTAGGTCCATGCCCAGGATCCAAACCCATGGATGTGGGGCCGCTGAAGCAGAGCATATGAACTTAACCACTCTACCACTGGTCTGGCCCCAAGTGTGTTTACAATTTTTAATATTTTGTCTGCAGACTTCAGTCTCTCCATCATCTTCGTTAGCAAACATATCAACTATCATCCAAAACTAATGCTTCTAAATTACACCAGCTCTTCTATTTCTGCTGAAATTTAATGTATTGCTGATTCTGTACTTTATTTTAAACTGCAATGATAAATTTTAACAAGCAAACATTGTAAACCACAAACACACATACAGCCTCTAATTTTCCCTTTCAAAGTTCCACATGTTATTATATGTCAGTTTCCATAAGTACTCTCTTATCCTAAGCATCTTCCTCTTCCACTTCCTCAGGTCAAGCTTTCATTAAGACTATCATTGACTGTTGTATCCTTCTTGGTCTCCATGCCATGATTCTCTCACATTAGCTGGTAGGCAAACGACAGTCACTAAGCTTTTGGAGTAATCAAGATATGTAATCAGAGCTATTTTTTTAGGATAATTGAAATATGCATTAGCCTCATTCCCAATGCATTCCACATTCAGGTCCATATCACCTTTCCAGTCATACAACCCTACCAGGCACACATTCAACATACATTTTCGCCTCTGTCCCTCTACATCCTTACTCATATTAATTGCTCTGAGATTACTCCACTTACTTTGATAGGTGGCATGTTATCTAAAAAAAGTCTGCTCAACATTTATTTGTAGCAGTGACCCCACACTATCAGAAAGTGTAAATGAACATAGGGTCAAAGGAGGCTGACAAACTTGATTTTGGAGAATTAAAAAATGTCATTCCTGATTATACCTTAGATATTAACAATCTTCTTATGAATACTAATGAGTAAAGGAAGGGTAAAAAGATAGTGCGTTGTCTTCAAATTAGCACAAATGTTTTATGGCTAATGATTAATAATAATAGCATTAAAAAGTGCTTATTAATGGGGCCAGCCCCATGGCAAAGCAGTTAGAGTGCCAAATGCTCCACTTTGGCATCCCAGGTTCATGGGTTCAAATCCCAGGTGCAAACCTACTCCACTCATCAGCTGTGCTGTGGAGGCATCCCATATACAAAACAGAGGAAGACTGGCACAGATGTTAACTCAGGGCTAATCTTCCTCAAGCAAAAGAAGGGGAGGATTGGCAATAGAATTTAGCTCAGAGCGAATCTTCCTCACCAAAAGAACAAATAAAGCATATAGAAATAGTTTCTATGTACTTCTATGTACTTAGAATGCTTATTATAAAATGATGAGGCAGAATATGAAGAAAATAAACTTAGTTTTGCACATCTTATTTTGGGTCTGTGGAACTAAGAGCAGCCAGAAAATGAACATTTTCTTCTGGGTTTTATTTCCTCCTTGAGAATGTTATAGAGGCTCTGTTCCATCACGCTAGGAATCTATGGGTCTGCATTTCTTAAAATCTTCCTCCTGCTTGTGCAGTGACTTCCCTCAAATAGAAGTCCTTCTTTTTGAGATCTTCTCAACTAAAATGTTGACAGATTATTTTACTATAAGATATGTGGTTTATCTAAACATGTTTCATCATTATATTGATTACTTATTATGCTTCTATATATACACTTGCCTGAATGTTTTCAAGTTAATTGAAAATTTTCCTGAGAAAATTAATGATCTAGAATTATATACTCAAAAAAGGAGCATCGTTTGGAATTTGGGTAGTTGTATGTCCAGCTTTCTTTCACAGGATGCTCTATAACACATGCTATTTTCATTTTAGATAATATTGCTGAAGTAAAACTATGATATCAACAATCTCAGTGAGCAATAATCCTATATTTCAGTAGTGATATAATTTATTTAAGTATACAAAACACAAGGATAGCAGTTCTAATTTGGAAACATAAAATCTGTGTCATTTTTGGCACCCTGTGTTGTCCAAAACAGTTATAAATCTTGGAAAAAAGCCTTAGTTTAAACACTGTATTATTTGTTTATATACAATACCCAGTGCCTTCCAAAATGAAAGAGAAGTGACTCATTTTAAGGTACAGTTTTCAATCATTTAAACGTCATAATACAAAAATAAGATAAATATTTTCTGCCCACCTGTTTCAAGATAATCTGTTTCAAGTTCTTAGGGAGAACGTCTATATTGCGGTGGCAAGGAGGGTTGCCATTGATGGTATTTATGCAAAGTGTTAGTGAGGATGTGAAGAAACTGGAACACTCATATTGAGTGTGTTAACATTCTCTCTCTAGACCCTCTATCTACCTGAGGGTCCAAATGAAATCAAGAATATTTTCTAGGACATTCTTCATGTACCAGGTACATGCCTAGCTTAGGGGTTCAAACTTCTTTTTCAATTCTGAGGAAGATTCACCCTGAGCTAACATCTGTTGCCAATCTTCCTCTATTTTCTATGTGAGCTGCCACCACAGCACAGCCACTGACAAGTGGTGTAGGTCCATGTCCAGGAATCAAACCTACACCACTGAAGCAGAGCATACTGAACTTAACCACTAGGCCACAAGGGCAGGCCCAGGTTCAAATATTTTTAGTAAAATAATTTCAAAGCTGGATTCTTCTTCTTCTTTGGAAATGCCCAGCATGGTAATGTTCACTATATAAACGATACACATTAATTTAATATCACATTGGTTAACTCAGTTCTGATTTGATAAGTCTTCGATATAATATGGTCACCTTTACATATTCAAAGTTGTACAATTTATTTTGCTGTACACTCACTAATCAAAATCTATCAGAAAACAGAACAAAAATTTTACAAATCAATTGAATCTTTCCTGTAATGATGTAAAGAACTTACACAAACATGGTCCAATGAATGCTTAATATTGCCACAATAGAGTAAATTTATTAGACACACTAAAAAAGACTCAGAATAACGAGAAAGGAAAACTTTTACAAAATCCATGAGGTTTATCAATCAAAATGTACAAAGAAGGAAAGCATATTCAATGACGATACTCTCAGTCTTTCATTAAAAAGTTGTATAAATTACATCAATGGATATAAAAACAAGTTCAGTTATATTTTAGCTGGCGTTCAGGATATAAGTCCATTGGTAGTATATATTTTTTCATTGAAATATGATATTTAAAAAAGTCAAGGAGTTTTATTTTAAATATATTTGTCAGTTTAATTTTGCTGACTTCACTTTAAGAAAGTTTTTAGCCATCTGCAACAACAGTTTTTCAAAGTTCATTGACTAAACATACCCAGGAACAAAAAAGAAGCCAAAGAATAAGAAAGATGGACTTACTTCTCTGATCCATATTCTGTTACTCGGTTTTAACTAATTTAATTTTTTTCAAGTTATATCTCTCCTGAATGTTAGAACTATTTCTTTCAATCTACCTACCTACATACTCTTTGGCAAAGTCAGTGAATAATGCTTTGTTTCTGTATTAACCTCATAACTCCTAGAGCTTCAGTTGATTTTTTAATTCACTGCTTTCTAAATCCTAGCTCCCTTTAATTCCCAGGATTATTTGCTTGTAAAGTAAGTAGGTCGGTCACCTAACCTTTACTTTCTCTGGCATAATGGCAGCCTATCTTAAACTTCTCTTCATTTACTTATAGAGTCCTAAAATCATATTGATTTAGAATAGCATGAATTTTTCAGAAATCTCTTCAAGGCAGCCTTCACCTCCTTATTTCGAAGGCTGTAGATCATGGGATTCAGCATGGGGATCACCACTGTGTAGAATACGGAAGCCAACTTATCAGTATCCATTGAATGGTTAATTTGAGGCTGTACATACATGAATAGCATTGTTCCATAGAAAACCGTGACTGCCATCATGTGTGAAGCACATGTGGAAAAGGCTTTTTTTCTTCCCTCTGATGACCGTATCCTTAGAATGGACAAAACAATGTTGAAATAAGATGTTACAACTATAACAATGGAAAAAACCAAATTTGTAGCTGCAGATATAAAAACTACTGTTTCTGGAAAGTAAGTATCAGAGCAGGACAATGCTAACAGAGGGACAATATCACAGAAAAAATGATTGATTACGTTAGAAGAGCAATAAGACACAGTGAATACAGAAGATGAAGCCACCACAGCTGTGGAAAAGCTATAGAGGTACGTGAGGGATACCAGCAGAAAGCAGATCTGCCGAGATACCACTACCATGTAGAGCAGGGGATTACAGATGGCCACATAGCGGTCGTAGGCTATCACAGCTAACAGGAAAACCTCAGCTACAATGAAAACCAAGAACACCCCTAGTTGGGTGGCACATTCATAGTAAAAGGTGGTTTTCTTCTTTGCTAAAAAATTGATGAGCATTTTAGGGGCAATAACAGTAGAATTGCCAAAATTTATCATAGCCAAATGTCGGAGGAAATAATACATAGGGGTCTGAAGTCGAGAGTCAACACTGGTGAGAGTGATGATGCTCAGATTTCCTGCCACTGTCAGTCCATAGATGACCAGGAAAACAAAGAAGAGTGGAATCTGGAGTTCTGGACGGTCTGAGACACCCGTGAGGATAAACTCAGTGACCCGGGTGAAATTTCCAGGAGCCATGTAAGAGTTGGGAAATTCATCTGTCTGGAGAAGGAAAGGAGAAGTGGTTACTAACTCTTAGGAATTCTTTCCTAGAACCGGCATTAGACGGCAAGGGCAATTCCTTGGGTGAGAATTCTTGCAATCATTTACTAATCTGTTATTAAACTTAATGTTCTAGGTCTAATATATAAACCTTGCAACCATTTGGGAGGTAGAAAAAGTAAATGTGGTAAATTAACTAGATTATTTAGCATCATGCATATTTTGAGGATTTACTTTCTCACAATTTTGTTAAAGTATAAATGTCATACTGGCTTGCAAACAATAGAAGGCATGATTCATTTCTTATGTCTGTTACATTGAGGTGAGAAAGACTTGAGAAATTGTATGCCTCAAATAATTCAACGTTGTTTTGTGATTTATTAATTGAGATTTCTTGATTTTTCTCAAGAATAGATGATTTAGCCACAATCCTGCTCCATTTTCTTTATTTGATCTTTCTATAACTTCTATTCGATGTACATTGAACTTGAAGTTCTACCATGCATGTCTGTTAACTGTTTTTTTCAGACACAAATACATAGAGATATGTCCTGAAATATATTTTTCAGTTTACTGATTCTCTTTTCAGCTTTAAAAAAAATCTGTGAAAATATTATAATTTTTGAAATTCCATCACATCGCACTTTGCTGGATTCAACTTCCTTTCCTTCCTTCTCATAACTCTTTTCCTTCTTGCCCCACAAATCGATGCAGTTCCTCATATTGTTTCCACTATGTTTTTGTGTTAATCAGTATTTTTATTTATAGAATTTTAAAACATTATTTAAAAAATTTATGGAATATACTTGGCCTTAATTTTTAGTTGACCTTTCTTGATATTTTGTCACATTTTGATATTTTTCGTTATTGTCATAATATTAAACATCCTTATTTTATAGTTTTTCTATAATTACATTGCATATACTTGCCAAAGAATCAGCATGCTATTATAATATGATCAAATATTTTTCTAGAGATTTTTTTTCTCTGATGATCACCTGCTCCAAACTAGGCCTATTAGAGTCCCTTTCCAATCACAATTGATAGTTCCACTGGGGGCACCTGGCCTAAAGAAAGTCCTTTCATAGTCTCTTTTCTGAAGATTTGAGTTCAGTTGCAGAGTGTCAAGACTATATCATCATTTAACATAAGATCTACACTTTCACAAAAATTTAAGTATACATACACACAAAATAATAATGATAAATAAAGAGGCAAAAGGAAACTTTTGGAGATGGGGATATATTTATCTCATAGACTGTGGTGATGGTTTCAAGGAGGCACACATCTCCAAACCATCAAGTTATGTACATTAAATGTGTTGAGCTTTTTGTATGTCATTCTTACCTCAATAAAGCTTTTTTAAAAAAGATTATGTATCATGAATGCCTGAATTGTGAAAGCCAAGAGTTACTGACATTATCTCTCCTAAAAACAGGACAGAATAGAAAGAAAAATAGACAACTATTCTGCAGTGAGATAAAATAATGAAGCAACAGTGCAAGAAGATTCAGAGACGTAGACTAAAATAGCTAACATTGTTGAGTATATGATATCAGTTTGTTTCCAACACCAAACATCTTTCTTTCACTAAGTTTCTTTGAATCATCCTCCCATTTATTTACTTACCAAGTATTTGTTGATTTCCTACTTGTGCCAGGCAATGCTCAGGTTACAGATAATTATTCATTCCACACCTCATGGGCCTTCTATTTTAATCATAAGGAAGACCCAAGAAGCTGGTAACAAAACAGACAAGCAGATGATTGTAAATTGTAGTAACCACGATAAGAAAATTTAACAAAAAGATGCATCAGGATAACCTGGGAGAATAATTCACGTGACATGTTAAGGGCAGTCCTGTCTGAGAGGGTGACATGTGAGCTGAAACCTGAAAAACGGGATAGAGACAACTATTTAATTAATCATAGGAAGATAATGCACAGATTCCAGGCAGGCTGTATTTCTTGAAAATGCTGTTCCACAGTAGAAAAGAAGTTAGGTTTTTGGTTTTTTGTTTTTGAGGGGAAATTTAATGGAGTACAGCATCACTGGATTATAATGAGGAAGCAGAAAATTACTAGAATCAGATAATGTAGATCACAATAGATATTCGGATTTCATTTTAGGTAAATTTTAAGGCATTCACAAATTTTAAGGTGGGTGAACATGATCAGCTTTAAGTTTTAAAAAGATTAATCTTGCTGTTATGATGATAATTAATTATAGGATTAAAGGGGTTGAAATTATGAATGAAAATTTAAAAAATGAGTCAAGCAGTTGTTATAGGAGTCCTCACGTAAGATAATGTTGACTTGGGCCAAAGTGGGGAAGCTGGTGATAAGGAGAACAAGATACACTCCACAGTTGGGAACAGAAAAAAGATGATGTCTTCAATATAATTCATATTATGAATTATACGAGAGAGTTATGAGGGAATGACAGATGGGGGTAGATCAAGAAAGACATTAATGATTTTTTTGCCATTGGGTCAATAGTCATGACATTTTTTGCATATTAGAGGGTATGGTTTAAAATGGAGTGATCAAAGTGATATTTCGAACATGTTAAGTTTTCAGTACTAATGAGATATTTTAATAATCATTTAGGCCAGCTAATATTTATGTCTGGAGCACATAGGATTGGTTAGGCTTGCAAACTTAAGAAACATCAACCCAGATGATATACTATATATTTTTAATCTATTCCAACATCCATTTTAAAATTTGCAACAAAAATTCCTAATACGTTCCTCAATCAAACTGCATTCTTTTCCACTGAGGGACAACCCTCTGTTTTGAGATTGTAGCTTTCCTTTTGTCCTCAAACACTACACTAGATGATATTGCTTGTGTGTCTCCTCTCATGCCTGTTTCTCATATTGCCTTCTCTGTGTTTACAATTTGTTTTTGTGTGAGGAAGATTGGCCCAGAGGTAACATCTGTTGCCAAACTTCCTCTGTTGCTGGAGGAAGATTGTCCCTGAGTTAACATCTGTGACAATCTTCCTCTGTTTTTTGTATGTGGGCTGCTGCCACAGCATGGCTTGATGAAAAGTGTGTAGGTCTGTACCCAGGATCCAAACCTGTAAACCCAGGGCCACCGAAGCAGAACATGTTAACTTAACTCCTACACAACTGGGCTGGCCCCAAGTGTGTCTATAATTTTTAATATTTTGTCTGCAGACTTCAGTCTCTCCATTGTCTCTGTTGGAAATATATCAACCATCACCCAAAAGAAATGCTTCTAAATTACATCAGCTCCTCTATTTCTCTTGAAGTCTAATGTATTGCTGGTAATATTCTTTATTTTAAATTGCAATGATAAATTTTAACAAGCAAACATTTTAAATCACAAACATATATCCATCTTCTAATTTTCTCTTTGAAAGCTCCATATGGTATTATATGTCAGTTTCCATAAGTACTTTCTCATCCTAAGCATCCTTGTCCTCGACTTCCTTCTTTCACTAATACTGTCATTAACTATTGTATCCTTCTTGGTCTCCATGCCATGATTCTCTCACATTAGATGGTAGGCAAATGACAGTCATTAAAGCTTTTGGAGTAATTAAGATATGTAATCAGAGCTATTTTTTATGATAATGGAAATAAGCTTTAGCCTCATTTCCTATGCATCCCACATTCAGGTCTATAGGACCTTTCCAGTCATACAACCCTATCAGGCACACATTCAACATACATTTTCGCCTCTGTCCCTCTACATCCTTACTCATATTAATTTCTCTGATATTACTCCACTTATTTGTGAGAGGTGACATGTTATCTAAAAGAAGTTTGCTCACCATGTGTAGCAGTGGCCCCATGCAATCAGAAATTGGAAATTAACATAGTGTAAAATGAGGTTAACAAACTTGATTTTGGAGTATTTAAAAATGCCATTCTTAATCATACTCTAGCTATTAAAAATTTTCTTCTGAATACTAATGAGTAAATGGAGGGTAAGAAGATAGTGAGTTGTCTTTACCTTAGCACAAATGTTTTATGGCTAGTGATTAATAATAATAGCATTGAAAAGTGCTTATGCGGGGAGCTGGCACCATGGCCAAGTGGTTAAACTTCCACACGCTCCACTTTGATGGCCTGGGTTCATGGGTTCAGATGCTAGGCACAGACCTATTCCACTCATCAGCTGTGCTGTGGAGGCATCCCATATACAAAGGAGAGGAAGACTAGCACAGATGTTAGCTCAGGGCTAATCTTCCTCAAGCCAAAAGAGGGGAAGGTTGGCAATGGATGTTATCTCGGAGCGAATCTTCCTCATCAGAAAAAAAAAAGAAAAAGCTTATGGGAGTAGTTTATACTTAGAATGTTTTTATTATAAAATGATAAGGCAGAATATAAAGAAAATAAATTTAGTCTTGCACACCTTATTTTAGGTTTGTGGAACTACGAGCGACGCAGGAAATAAACATTCTCTTCTGGGTTTTATTTCCTCTTTGCGAATGTTATAGAGGTTCTGCTCCATCAAACTAGGAATGTATGGGTCTGCATTTCTTAAAATCTTGCTCCTGTTTATGTACTAAATTCCCTCAAATAGAAGTCCTTCTTTTTCAGATCGTCTCAATTAAACTGTTGGCAGTTTATTTTACTATAAAATATGTGGTTTATCTAAACGTTTCATTATTATATTGATACTTATTATGCTTCTATATATACATTTGCCTTTATGTTTTCAGACTTAATGGAAAATTTTCCTGAGAAAATTTGTGATTTAGAGTTATATTCTCAAAAAAGCATTGCTTGGATTTTGGGTACCTCTTTATCTAGGTTTCTTTTACAGGATATTATACAAAACATGCTGTTTTCATTTTAGGTAATATTGCTGAAATAAAACTATGATATGAAGATTCTCAGTGAGCAAAAATACAATATTTTAGTAGTGATATAATTTATTTAAGTACATAAGATACAATGATGGGAGTTCTAATTTGTAAACATAAAATCTGTGTCATATTTGGCACCCTGTGTTCCCCAAAACAGTTATAAATCTTGGAAGCAAACCTTAATCTTTGTATTGTTTGATTATATGTAATACTGAGTGCCTCCAAAATGAAGGGGAAGTGGCTCATTTTAAGGTATAGTTTTGGATGTTTTAAAGGCCGTTATACAAAAATAACATAAATATTTTCTACTCACCTGTAATGTAGAATCTGTTTCAAGCTCTTAGGTAGAATTTCTATGTTTCTGTGGCAATGAGAATTGATGGGGCTCTATAAACCTTTGAGACCAAAACTCTAAAGCACAGGTGATTGAAGGATCTACAAATTTCCTTTTACATCCTTGGGGAAGATGCCACCTGGGGTTGGTTCCTTAACAAGGTCTTCCTCCAGAAGTTCAACCACACACCCCATGAGTCTTTGTTGCACTTTGGGCCTAAGCTATTGAAGTGAACTCAACTCCATGACAGCTAAGGGGCAGAGTGATTAAAGTGTGTCTCTCAAAGTAACTCATTTGCATTCAGACATTCATTATTACAAAATGCAATATTTACGAGCTAGAAACCAAGGGCCTAGCAGTGAAATTAGATCAAACTCTATCTATAAATAGTATTTTTATCATACCACTATCCTTTTTTTTTCCACTTTTACTTCAAAGTATACAGTTGACATAGTCATTATTTCAAGGAATGGGGTAAAGTGGATGCTAAAAGGAGGATGTGATCTCCAAAAAAAATAATTTTAGGCAATAAAAATATGATTTTATTCTTTTCATTATGATTGTATTTCAGGTGAAAAGAGGAGCATGTAACTACTAGAGAAGAGCCAAACAGAATAGTTATAAATGAAGCCCTTCTGTTATCTTCAACATGTCTATAAATTCCCTTTCACACAAATGTGTTTTTAAATATCAAATATCTTAGATATATATTTTTTATGCATGTAATGACTAGTAGAATTGTAAACTATTCAAATTTTAGTATATGCGTTGCTATAGCAAATCTATGACTAATATAATTATGTAGAAAGAAAACTGCACCGGGGCAATTCTCTTCTTGGGGGCTTAAGTCTTCTTTGCAGCAATACTTATTTTTTTGTCATCAGATATTCCTCTATAGGCCATAAATTTAAAGCTAGAAGTTGAGATATACGGCAAAACGACATTTATATAAAGTATAAATGCATGCACATGAAAGAGTAATATATATTTTGTAAGAACATAAGAACATTAGCAGATTCACATTAAATATATTGGGATGGATACCTGATGGTGGTAGAGGGAACTAGTTATAGAAATAAAGATGAAGGATGTATTAGTTACTAGTGTTGCCATAGCAAAATACCCTAGACTGGCTTAAACCACAGAAATATATTCTCTCAACTCTGGAGCCTAGAAGAGCAAGATCAAAGGGTTGGCAGGTTTGATTTCTTCTGAGGCCTCTGCTTGGCTTGCAGATGGTCACCTTCTTGCTATGTCTTCATATGGTCATTGCCGGGTTGGTGTATGTGTCTAGTGTCTCTCTCTGTGTCCTAATCTCCTCTCCATATAAAACATCAATCAGATTGGATTAGAGCACACCTAATGAGCCCATTTTAATGAACTACCTTTTTAAAGGCCCTGTCTCAAAATATGGTCACATTCTGAAATACTGCTGATTAGAGTTTCAACACATGAATTTTGATGGGACACAAGACAGCCTATAACAAATTGAAATAAAAAATAACTTAAGAAAAGAGATGGGCTTTGCCTCACTCAATAATGATAAAGTGTCATGAACTGAGGAACATAATTATTCTAAATCTCTTATCTTAGGTCCAAAAATAGTTGAAAACACGCATATCTAAATTGGATGGAAAACTTTCTCCTAGAAATCTGTTCTGCAGAAGCAACACAAATTATTAAAATACACAAAAATATTCATAAGATTATTATTAGTATGGTGTAATGCTGGAAACCAAATACATAGTTTGTAAGTTTATCAAGTAAATTATAGACATATTTTAGTATAATTTTATATATCTTATGAAACTTTGTCCATATGCATTACATAGAAATTCAAAAGCTTCTGAGAAACAAATTAAGAATAATATTTAAAAGGTCATATTGCATTGGTTTCTTTAAAAAAAAATTATTAAGGTATATTTTAGGTACAATAAAATGCCAAGAGTGCATGGATAACATTTGAAAAATGATGTCACCTTTGCTACTACTGCTTCCAATAAGATAGCATTTGCAATACCTCAAAATGTTCTTCAATGTCTCTTTGTAGGAAATTACCCAACAGTATATCTCAGAACACAAATACTACGATTTCTATCACCATTGGTTTATTTTCCTTGTTTTCAAATTTCATATAAACGAAATGATATACTATGTTTGCGTCTGGTTTCTTTTCCTCCACTTAATGCTATTGAAATTCACCCACACTATTGCATGCATGTGCAGTTCATTCCATTTCATTGCTGGCAGTATTTTATTTATGTATCACCGCTCATCTTTTTACCTGTTGATGAATAGCTGAATATCTCCATTTTGTACCATTATAAATAAAGCTATCAGTAACAGTAATATACACATTTTTCTGGCCATGTTCTCATTCATCTTGACTTAGCATCATGAGGGGAATTCCTGGGATGTATGGTGGTAACTTGTTTAACTTTACTTAAAACTGTCAAACTGTTTTCCAAAGTGAAGTACCATTGTGCTCTCCCACCAGCAATGTGTGATAATTTCAGGAGCTGAAAGCAGGAGCTGAGATGATACTTTGTATTTGGTAATTTAGTATTTTTAATTTTACCAAGACTAGTGGGTGGGAGGTAAAATCTCATTGTTATTGTAATTTCATTTTCCTGGTGACTAATACCGTTAGGCTTTTTTGGATGTGTTTATTGACCATTCATATTTTCTTCCTTGAAATGTCTTTCCAGATGTTTTCCCCCAGTTTTAATAAGTTGTATTTTCCTTATTGATTTGTAGAGAATATTTATATATATCTTGGATCCCATTGAATTATTTTGGCTTCTTAGCTGATAATCTATTGAACATATACACGTGCACAAGTTTTAGACTCTTCATTCTTTTTTTTTATTTTTGGGATTATAGGTAAGATTTTTTATTTCTGTGTTTTGTATTTTTTCAAATTCTCTGAATTGATCATGTATCACTCTCATAAAAAGAAAAATGTTTGCTTAAAAATCCACTGAAATTTAACAATACATACAATATTTCATTTTTGGTAACTTCTATTACATTTTTCAATTTATATTTAGTTAATAATAATGGTCTCATTTATATAAACTTAATACATTAGAATTTAGAAAACCTCTTGATAATTCATAATATTTCTACATCGTTGAGGTCTCTAAATCAATATCTGAAAGTGTACTGTCCATATGTATAATTTATTAACCAGAAGTGTACTAAATAATTAATAGATCTTTGAAAATTTTTCAAAAAGAATTCATTTATTTATTTATGTTTCATTTGTGCTCTGGTTGTTTTTTTGTTTTTTGTTTTTTCAATTTTATTTATTTATTTATTTTTAATTGCAGTGACATTGGATTATATAGCTTTCGGGTGTACATCATAATAGACTCTTCATTCTTTTCCATTGATCTATTTAGTATCTTTATAAAATATTGCACTATCTTGATTACTATAGATTTGTAGATAATCTTGAACACAGTATTATAAATTCCCTTACTTTATTCTTTTTCTAGATGGTTTAACTATTCTAGATCTTTCCTTTACTGTTGAGAAGCAGATGTAAAGCCACACATGGGGACCTTGTTTGTCTTGGGAAGAGGAAATTTTACCCCCTCCCCCTCTTGAATTCTTATGGCTGGACTAATTATAAAATTGACACAAGGCCAGATCAATGGGGAAAAAAAAAATTGATACGTGTGCACTGGAGAGCATAAAAGATGATGCTCAGAGAGGGAACACAGCAGGCAGTTTATACATTTTTTTGCACAAAGTAACAATGAATTTGTGAGGATTTGACGGGACAAAGAAGCTTTGCTTTGAGTGCTTAATTAGTGAGGGATTTAGCAGAGTTTGGGTTTGGGGTGATAAATTACCAAAGAAGTAACAATGTTTGTTTATATAGCCTTCTCAGCCCTGATTTTCCCACTTCAGTGATAAAAAATGTAGAGAAAGCACCTTTCACATGCGGGAATTATTTCCTGATTTCAGGAGGAAGAGAGAGAGGAGGGTCCAAATGTCTCTTCGTTTTTCGTGGACTGCTTCACAAGTACCTTTACTTCATAGCAATCCATATTCCATTGTGGGATACTTTCAGGAGGCCTGCCCTGGGCCTCAATAATTGTATTCCATGTGCTTAGGTCCAGAACTGTCTACTCTGAGAACAATCATATTTGGTAGCTGTTATTAAATTATCTGAATATTAAAATGTGATCCCTAACTTAAAAGTGAACCTTGTTAAAAATTATAATTTAGTCTCAAAACTATGGTGTTAAATTAAGGGTTGAACAACTTGAGAACTTTGTTAAGATGTTGAAAGAGAGAATTCTTTTTTAAGCCATCTCTCTCCGTCATCTTAAAGCCAGAAGACTTCTTGATACATGTTGAAAATTTGAAGTCTTTGAGGAAACCCCTTCAAGAAAGAGTATATCTTGCTCTCTTCATAAAGAAGTCATGGAATATGAATTGAAGAAACTTTTGCAGAGTATGTAGGAAATCCACATTGGGGAATTTTATAAATAATCAGAGGTTGAGTTTATGCAATTGAGTCGTTACTGCTTTGCAAGTATTTCCGTTTAAGAATTAATACAAATCTACTCCAATTTCTTAGCTGAAAGCTTTTGGTAGAGCAAGCCATTAATTAGATATGAAGTGAAAATAAATAATCAAAAGAAAATTAAAGTTTCTAGCTCTGGGAAGAATTTGAGAGTGTACAAATACTAAAAGATTGTCACATAAATTGGCAGCATTATTTCTAAACTATTCACCAGTACAATGATGATGACAAAATGTACTTTGTGGCAATAAGGGACAACGGCCCTATCCAGTGACATCAGGAATACTGTAAGCTTTCTATAGAAAACAAGGTAATGTTTTAGAACACTTCTTGTTGTATCTATGATATCAAATATGTGATGCTACCCACCTATTATCAGTTTTGCAATTTTATCATCACACAATGAAAATGATATGTCAGCAAACATTAGTATCCTTTCTTTGATAATAAAAAAACAAAATATTACTCGGCAAAAAATCACAATGCATAGAACCTTTTCTCAATGTTTTCCTTTTGATCTCAAATTATTATGGATATTTGTAAAACATTGAACCAACATCTCATCATTAGCATTGGACAGAATCTTATATATTTATTTTAGAAATAAAAAGCAATAGTATTTTATGTTATAATCACAAGGCTGTTCATTACAGCATTTTCTATAGTGGAAAAACAAATAAAAAGCTACAATCAAATGTTCATCACCCAAAGTATGGCCAAATACAAAGTGATTGATCTATACTCAACTGTATATTAAAAATGACATTTATGCTGATATTCAAAATAATATCTAATGTTTATTGGCTAAGAAAGATGTTGATGGTGAATTCTCATGTAAGAAAAGTAAGTTGCCAGGAGTATGATGTATTATGTTTTTTTTAAAGCCCTTTCCATATGGATGATATTGGGAAATGCTGTTAATATTATTTAACTTAACTTTTGGTTTGTAAATAGTAATAGAAATGATAGAATTTGTTAAAAATTATACTAAATGGTAAACAAATTAATATGATTATAAAATGTAATTTTGTGTTTCTTCTATTGTGTTCAATTTATGTTTTATTTTATTTTTTAATTTAAAAATTTTTGTCCAGCTTTGTTGAAGTTACAAGTGATAAACAAAAAGTGTGTATATTTAAGGTGTACAATATGATGCTTTGATATATTTATGTATTGGGAAAAGACTACCAAAATCAAGTTAATTAACATATCCATCACATCACATAGTTTTTTTTTTTATTTTTGGGATGAGAACACTTTAGATCAACTTTTTTTAATAATGTAAACATCACTACATTAAAAAGGGGAAAAATTAAACAAAATTCATGAGTAGATGTGCCCAAGCTAGTGTTTGGCCACAAACTCGAGAAGATTTTGTAATGTAAATACTTCAAATGCAGATGGATTAAATTCTACAACGGCAGATACAGGCAAAATGGATTTTAAAAAATCATGGTCCAACTATATGCTGTTTGCAAGAGACTCATTTTGTTTACATTGTTGTTTTAGGTTCAGAAAATACAATGAAAACAAGATTCAGAAGATACATGCTTTAAAAAAAAACTGACAGAAGCAAACACATAAATTATTGATGTCGAGTTTGATAAGAGTTTCCACTAGGAGAAATATGAGGTTCTACTGGATCACTAAAGGGAACATTGAATCAAAAACAAGGGAATATTGAGGAAGGAGTGACAATTAATTGAGGTCTAAAATATGAGAATTAATTTGGCTGAATATATGGGAAACAATCTACTTGTGCATTATAATTAGTTTTTGCTCTGGAGCCAAAAAAATGTAATTATATCTATGAGAAAAATTATCAAGTGACACTTGCCTTTTTCATAGTTTATTAAAACAACATTCTGCATTAAATATTAGCTACAAAGTTTGCACTGATTCTTAAAAACTCTGTGAAATGCATTTTTTACCTCTTTGTTCCTTAAGCTGTAGATCAAGGGGTTAAGCATGGGGATCACTAAAGTGTAAAACACAGAGGCCATTTTATCAGTATCAAAAGAATGAGTGGATTTGGGCTGCATGTACATAAATAGTAGAGACCCGTAGAATACAACCACCACCATCAAATGAGAACCACATGTGGAGAAAGCTTTTTTCCTCCCCTCTGTGGAATGCATTTGAAATATGGCTATCAGAATGAGTATGTAGGACACTAGGACTACCATGAGGGAAGAGATCAAATTCAGTGCTGAAAATATTATGATCAACAATTCTATTTCTCTTGCATTTGAGCAAAGCATAAGTAACAAGGGAAGATCATCACAGTAGAAATGACTGATGATGTTAGAGCCACAGAAGGTCAATGTAAAAATCTTAGTAGTAAACATTAGAGCCTGAAAGGTACTATAGACGTATGGAATGCCTACCAGCACATGACAAAGTCTCCGGGACATGATAACATTGTAGAGCAAAGGGTTACAGATGGCCAAATAACGGTCATAGGCCATGGCTGACAAGATGAAAAATTCACTGATTATGAACATAAGGAAGAAAGCCAACTGTGTGGCACATGCATAATAGGAAATGGTATTTTTATCCACCACAAAATTTACCAGCATCTTGGGACAAATGACAGTAGCGTTACCAAGATCAATGAAAGCCAGGTGTTTGATAAAAAAATACATAGGTGTGTGTAGATGGGAATCTACCTGGGTCACGATGATCATGCCCAGATTGCCCACCACTGTGACTGTGTAGATGATGAGGAAGATTCCAAACAGGGGAACCTGAAGCTCAGGCTGCCTTGTGACTCCCATCAGAATGAATTCCGTCAGCAATGTTAGATTCTGTTGGCTCATTTAGCCCAGTTAGCTCTTGTGGGAAGAAACAGAGAGGTTGTTATTAGCTTTCATGTAGGGCCATGTAAACAAATTATGTTTCTAGACAGAATGGAGGTTTTTCTTCATAATAAGGAGTATAAAAATAATTCTCATGTCTAATTTTAAAACTAAAACAAATGATGGAAGCTTCTACTTCCCAAGAGGAGGGATCCATATGAAACGCATGCACCGTTATGACAGATTAAACGCCAAGCAGACTCAGCAATGTTCGGAACATATGCATTGATCTAAAATGCCATGTAGGAATTAATATAGAAGTATTAGACTTTATTTTCTCTATGCAATTGCATCAAAAGTTTAATTTAGCACATTTCCATTCTTGTCTGAAATTCTTGTGGAATTTTGATACTCGTAAAGAGAGAGGTAAAGATAATAGAAAGCTAATGAAATTTAAGATATAGATTCCTTCAACTGTACTTTCAAGGACCTGGGTGAGGCCTTAGCAACAAACTCACCAAGGAGATATATCTTTGTAAAAGTTGCAAATGTAAAATATTTTAACCTTGATCCATTAAGCCCACTTTCTCTTTTCGTTTCAATTTTTGGTCCATCACGCTTCAACTAATATCAGGATGCTCTGGCATGTCTGCAAACATTTGTAAGGTCCAGCAAAGGGAAGACTGAATTAATAATACTTTGTTTTATACTTAAATGGTATGGTTATATGTTTAAAAATCAATTACATTTATCATTGAATAATGCTATATTTTGGTGTAGGAATGACTTCCAAGACCAATCCTGCCACCAAATATGCTGAGATATGTCTGCAATTTCATTAATAAAAATGTTATACTTATAGATTTTATGATATCTGTCACTATGTTTTTAAAACTGAACTTTTATAATTATTTTGCCATTCTAAATAAATATTCACATTTATGTCTCAACTTACACGTACAATTTTATTTCTTTTTCTTGAAAATAAAACCTTCAAATTAGTGTTAGCTTCAAGACGCATAAGATCTGGATCCATTCCTGCTAAAATATATGATTTATATCAATATTCAGGGATTTTGAATATTTAATTTTATGTTCCTTATTTCCTTTAAATCCTGATTTATATGCATAGGTTAATTCCTTCACTGTGGATATTATTGGTACATAAGGCATTTAAAATATCTATTTGAGCATTTATTACAGCTCATATTACTGCCAATTTATTTCTTAAATTGTACAATGAAGTATGCATAAAGTATAGCACTGATTTTAAAATATTTCAGTGATGAGTCCTGCCCTCTTCATTTCATAGAATTTACATGGGAAGTCAGTAAAACAAAGTGGAACTTCTCTGATTGAAGATAGTGAAGCTGCTTTAGCTTAATCCACTCGTATTTTCTTTCTCTCACATTCAGTTTCTCCTCAACAAAAATCTGGGCCTCTATGAGCACAATTTTCAGTTGAAGGAATGATTAGAGTTCAAAATGCTGTCAGTTAAAACACAAGATGAAATTATTATAATATAATGTAATGCTCAGCCTTAGCCTACACTGCTGTCAAGTAGAACCTTATGGAAGTCTACCACAAGACCCAAACCCAATGTTTGGAGCAGGTCAATCTGGTTCCACCCTGTGACATTTGGCAGAATTCTAGGAATCTGCTAATGTTTGGTGTTGATTTAATCAGTCTGAACCAAAAAGGGGGCTGGGGGAGGAAGGTACTACTGGAGATTGCTGAGCCACTTCTATCCCTTTTTCTAGTTGAAGCTGTCTGCTGTTTCTCCATTGAGTCTCACTCTGCTTTCATGTCCTTTCCTCTTTCATAAATAAGAACCAAGTGTTTCATGGCCTGCTATCATGGATTTTCCTAAAGAATTCAAGATACACTGGGTTAGGCAAAGGATTTCAGAATTCCAGTACCAATCTCATCACTTTGAAGCCTTTAATTCTTTGCTAAGAATTATTCTAGTGTTTATTGATTTTTATCTCAATTTTCCTCCTCCCTCTAAATATATCTGGATTCTTTTACCCTGCTCACTCTTCTTTTTGTAATTTCAATTTTTATCTTATTGTGGTAAGAATGGTTAACATGAGATCCACCCTGCTAAAAGATTTTTAAGTGTACAATACAGTATTGTTAACTAGAGGCACAATGTTGTAGAGCAGATGTCTAGATCTTATTTATCTTGCCTAACTGAAACTTTATGCTTGTTAATTCAGTAACTCCCTATAAGATCTAGCAATCCCACTTTGGGGTATTTATTGAAAAGAATTTTTATCAGGATCTTAAAACTACGGTAGTACCCTGCCCTTTCTTCTCATTTAGAAAAGGATACATCTGATCAGTTTTGAACATCTTGATATATACATTTTAAATAGTTCCATTTGAGCTAACAATTAGAGCAGACAAGATATAACAACGATGCAAAAGGATGACTGACTTTTCAATCTTAAAACAGTTAGGAATTATTTGAGGATGAGGGCTTTCGCCATAACTCTTACAAATCATTCTATTTATTTGTCAGTCTATTCAATCAGTCTGTAAAGTCCATTCTGTAAAAAACAAACTGAGTAGTCAGCAACCAGTAGGGAGAACAAGCAAACAACTGAAAAATCTGTAAGTTCAGGCATGGGAGATTATCCTTATATATAGGGATATATATATATCCTTATATAAAAATTATTTGCAGTTTATAAAATATTACATGGGTAATACATATCTTAAAATGTTATTTTTCAAATATTTCATTGGGTATATTCATATAAAAGAATACTTATCAAATATTACATAGGACATATACTAAAAATGATTTGTTATTTACCTAAAATTCATATGTAGCTGGGCATTCTGTGTTTTATCTGCAAATCTTAATCTTAATAGCTTCTAATAGGTGAAATTGATGATGATTTTTTTCAGATATTTCTAACTTTCTCTTCACTTGCAATATCCAAGTGCCACTATTAACTCTCACAAATCAAATGGATCTATGACATCTAGTCAATTCACAGGATTTAATGCCCTAAAAATACCATACTATTCCAGGAAACCCAGTTAACAAAGGAGATAAGAAATTTTTGTGATGTAAAGAATCAGCTGTCGGTGACCATAAGAGTGTCCAGGGTCAGAAGCTAGGAATCGCAGGAAATTACCCACACCTGCAGGTGGTGATCTAAATCAACAGCAATTCCTATTTACTCACCTTTAATGAAGAGTTGAATTTTCTTCTCCCAAACTACTCTTATTTTTTCTTTGGATAGGGAGAATTTATGCTTCTTCTCTCTTTGTAATGCTCACTGAGGAAGTAGCATGTAATTCACTCAGATGATTATGCCAAAACCATCTGAGATATTTAAAAATTGCCTTTTGTTGCCTACTAATTATGCAGAACACTCTACATATTCCCTAGTGAGAAAATTAGAGGGATGATTCAAGGAAATGAACAAAACAACATAAATTATCTGTACAGTTTCAAGGAGACCTACAGGATGTAAATGTACTTACTCCCTTGACACAGAGACAATGATTAAAGTATCAGTGGAAAATACTTTGACATCAGATTTCTCCAAGTAAAATTGGAACTATTCAAAAACTGTAAATGACATTACTATCATCACATGGGATTTTTTCTTTGAATTTATTGTTCAAACAAAAATATGTAGTAGGCACTGAGTTAAAACCATATCATTTAACCTGTGAGATAGATATTATTATTACTGTATTCAGAGGACACTAAGCTCAGATAAACTATGTAATTTGCCCAAAGTCATATGATTGATAACTATAAGATTTGAAATTAATGTTTCATCTTAGAAAACTGATATATATGCCTTGTCTTTACATATGGCAAACACATAACAGTTATTATAATGCAAAGTGTTATTATAAAGAGTGTCTCAAATGCAGTATTTCCTGAACTGAGATTCCAGCACTGCTTGGACAATGTTCATGAAAACCTCACTGAGCGTAAAATCTAATATAAAATAACACGTTCCTTCTTTCATAAACTTTACCCATGCACTCTTTTTCTATGACTTCTTTTGTACAAGAATTAAGGTAGATTTATGTACATGGATCTAAATGGTACAAATTGGTAAGTTTTGAAAAAATGTGTTTAATTGTTCCTAATACCTACATCAAGATATAAAACATTTTCAACACGGAACAAAGTTCCCTAATGCTTCATACTCCCCACATCCTAGGCCACTCCCTTCATAAGGAAATTTTCCTCATACCATAACCCTCAAATAATATCCTCACACTCCCAGCATAAGCCACTCTGGTTCTATGCTTAGATGTATTTTCCTTGTTTCTGAATTTCATGTAAATGGAATCACACAATACCTACTCTCAATTTGGTTTCTTTTACTCAGCATAGTGATTTTAAAATTCATCCATGTTGTGTTTATATTGCTGCATGATATCCCATTGCATGAATATACCACAATTCTTTAACTATTCTTCTAACCATGGGTACTTGAGATTTGGGTTTTTATGAAAAGTCTAGTGTAAATACTCCTATTAAGTATATTTGTGGATATATGCATTAATTTCTCTTTGTTATATATTTGTGAGTGAAATTACTATATCACAGGGTAAATGGATGCTTAAGTTTGTAAGAAACTGCCAGCTTTCCAAACTTATGGTAGCATGTTACATTACCTGTAGCTATGTATGTTAGTCCCGTTTCCCCCACTTCTTTGCCAATATTTGACTAGAGATCTTTTTAATTTTTAAAAATTTTTAAATTTATTTTATTGTTATTTTATACATTTTTAATTTAGAATTGAAGATTGATATAAAATGATATCCCATTGTGATTTTAATTTTCCTTAACTGATGACTAATGATAATGAACACTTTCTATGTACTTGGTGGTCATTCATACATCTTTGTAAAGTATCTAACTTTTGCCCATTTTAATTTGGGTTGTTTTTTCTGGTGATATTTTATTTGTCCTCTAGAAAAAACTACTTTTTTCAGGTTTTCTTCTAGAAGTTTCATTGTTTTGACCTTTATACTTAGTTCTTTGGCCCAAGATCCTGCAGTGTTGCAAAGCAGAAATGTACTACACCAGAGAGGACAGAAAACTCTCTCCCAATTAAGAGCTATAAATATAAAAACAGATTTAGATGCAGAGACGGAAAGTGTAAGAGAGACAAGAAAGCTAATAAAACCGCAACACCAGTTACACATAACTCTCCCAACTTGGAAAAAGGAGCAGGAGAAGTAAGAACCACTCTCTGTTACCACTTCAAGGCTCCCTCTAATTTTCCTGTACATTTGCATGTCAAGAAACTTGGGATTCTATCTTGGACATTGCGCTTTATGCTGTGAAGATGTCTGAATTTTGTTATATTCTTCTTAGGAGTGTTGATTTTGTGTGTTCTATTTTTTTTAATTTTAGCAGGAAGTTAACATGGTTTTATTCAGACTGCAAACTCTGTCTCATGGGTGGTAATACAAATATCAATTCATATTTTTAGCCTTGTCAGAGCTACTGGAATCTGCCCCACACATACAAAGTTCAGGGTGAGTGAAGTGGACAGAGTTTGTACACAGAATACAGATCTAACTTTCCCTGGCTGTCTCCTTTCTGGAATTCATCCCCAAGTTTCCTATAGTTGGGGTTGTCCCAAACTCTGTCTTGTTCTTTAGATCAGAAATACTGTGGGTTATATATAAGATTTCTATTTGAATGATACAGACTGGGGAATTCCTCAAAACAGAAGTTGTAAAATGGGAAAATCACCCATTCCGTTAATGTCTAATAACTTTCAGAATCTACCTGATTTTGGTTTCTCTCTAGTACTTCTTTTTCCCCCTACGATGTTAGCTTTTGACTGTGGGTGGTGTATCTTAACGAGGCTTACTTGGTCATTACTAGAAACAGATCAGTAAATCAAATATTTCTTTCAGTTTTTCAACTGTGCTTTTGATTGATATAGAATCGTAGTGAGATATTTTTCCAATGTTTTAAATAGGTTGCTCCTTTTTCTTCTGGCTTGCATTATTTTTGTCACAAAGTCTTTTTTCATATCCTTTTTTTCTCTGTGTGATGTATTTTCCACAGATCTTGAAAATACATAAATGTTTAATCCTTTTTTGTGTGTCTTGGTACTTAAATTTGGATAATTTCCAATCTCTTATCTTCAAATCCACCATATTTTTCTGCAACGTCTAATCTCTTTTAAACAAATGAACAATGAGATATTAACTTCTGTTATTATATTCAGACCTCACAACTCAAATAAGTTCTCTGTTATAATTCTTATTTATCTTTTTAATATTCATGTTTGCCTTTAAATTTTTTCAGATATTTCTAGCTGTTTTAAAATCCTTGTCTGCTAATTCCATTATCTGTTACTATTGGGTCTAGTACTGAGGATTAATTCTTCTCAAGGTTATTGGTGACAGTTTCCTGTTTCTTCAATCTGCACACATATATTTCTTTGGATGCTGGATACTGTGAACATTTTCCTGTTGAGTCTTGGGTTTTAATTTTTCTTTAAACAACGATGAGTTTCTATTTGGCAGACAATTTATTTACTTGCGAATCTGCTTAACTCTTTTGAGAGTTAATCTTGAGCTCTGTTAATGGAGGTTAATGAATCCTTTCCTCTGGGTTAAGTTCTTCTCTCCTGCTGTCTCCATTCAATCCCCTAAATATTCCATCAGTTTCCTCACTAAAATGTGACAGAATTTGAACATATCCCAACCCAGTGTGTACTGGTGATTTTCATCATACAGATCTCTGGTAGTTCTCTTTTCCTGGTAGTTATTCTACATCTGTCCTTAAGGAGTCATATCTTAATATGTACAGTTTAGGAATCATTCAAAGACTCAAGCAGACTTCCTGATGATATCTTTATAATTTTATCTGCTTATGTCTCTCCAGTATTCAGGTCCCCATATTCCAGGCAACTCAGCCCTTCCTGATTTGATTTTGTGTCTTCAACTTAACACGCTTATTGTGCTCTACCATCACCCCATGTTAGGGACCAATAAATGTGTCCCTTCTCTCACAAATCATAGTCCTGTGCCACCATTGTCAAATATCTGGAAATATTTGTTACTGTGTGTTCTCCAAATTTCCAGTTGTTTTCAGTAGCAGAGTTATTAAAATCCAAGATTCTAGTTACAGAGATTGAAAAAAGTCCTTAGGAAATGCATACTACCAATTTTCTCTTACCAGTCTAATTTTTTAACATCTCTCTCATTTTTCCCTGTGATGAATACTCATTTTTTTAGGAATGATTTTCTAGATATTCTGATATAAGAGTCCTTGGGAGTATATTTATTCTTCAATTTTTCTAAAAATGAATGTTCAATCATTTTTGATAACTGCTTTATCTCTAGTATGTAACAGAATGCCTAAAGTATATCATCCACGGGTTTGAGGAATGTAAGCATTTAGTCTAAGCCAGGTTTCTGGTAGGATTCTTCCCAACTCAATCTGCATGTTAAATTAAGAATAGAGATAGGCATCCTAACCATCAGAAATTCACCGTGTACTCTGTGTGTGTATGTTTCTTTTAATTTTTTTTTAAATTAGTGGCACTTCTCAGGATCCTTGTCTTTTACATTTGCATAAAGACACAGTTTGTAGGAAGCCTAGTAACATCTAAGCATTTAGCAGTTAGATAATTCACTATTCTATTGAGCAATTTCTTTTCAATTATTGTTCATATTATATTTTACCGAATTCAAGAATCCTTCCATCTTTTGCTTGATGTTTTCTTAAATTCTTCATAGCATTTTCGTTAATTATATACTCTAGGGAGATATAGGAGTCACGGGAAAATGTAAAATCCCTTAAGAAATAGAGTGTTTCCTAAGGTTACATTTGTTGCTCTATAATATTTAAGCTGTGACAGAGCTCATTAGAGGCTGATGTAAATGTAAATACATAGCTGTCCCTTCTATCCAAATTAACCCTTTTAGAGGAAAAAAAATAAATGTGTTAAGACTTTATTTGTTCGTTTGCTATTCTGCTTGTTGTGTATTAATAGTTAAGTTTTAAATTTATATTCAGCTGCATACTATTAAATTATTTAATAACTCTGTATATCATATAGTCGTTAACTGAATATTTTTTAGTAAAGGGCAAGAAACCATGGAAAAGGATATGACATTACTAAAGCTGAATTTTTTTTAAAGTTTGTCCCCTGCGCTAACATCTGTTGCCATTCTTTTTTTTTTCTTCTCCTCCCCAAAACCCCCCAGTACATAGTTGTATATTCTAGTTCTGAGTTCCTCTGGTTGTGCTATGTGGCACACCACCTCAGCATAGCCTGATGAGCTGTGCCATGTCCACACCCAGGATCCAAACTGGGGAAATCATGGGCCATCAAAGCAGATTGCACGAACTTTGCTCAACCACGGAGCTGGCCCCTAAAAATTTTAAATATTTTCTTTTGTAAGTCGAAATAGATTTTTCCTTTTTATTTAATTTTCCTCATATTTATTAGATCAGTTAGAAACTTTGTTTTAAATTTGGTAGAATCATATGAGTTGTAATAATAATAGAGGTCAATTAATCCAACTGTGCAACCTATCATTCATTTCTGTTACAATATGACCTTAAATTCTGCAGAGAATGGGCATCTCTTAATATGTAAGATAATTGAATTTCTAAATTCCATTTACTTAATTGTGTTTTCAATGATAACTGTTTGCAATGTAAACTGTTTACAATAGATAATCCTTTCTTGAGAAAATTGTATTCAATTGGTATTCTAAAGAGATGAATCTGAGAGTTAGATGAGACCTCTAACCAATACAACTTTCTGCAATAATGAAAATGTTCTTCAATCTGTGTTTTTAAACATAGTGGCTACTAGTCACATATGGCTGTTGAGCACTTGAATTGGGACTAATTCAAAGAGCTAGTCACTAGAGCTATCAAAAATTTAATTTTATTTAATTTCAATTTCTATTTAAATACTCACATGAAGTTAGTAGCTACTGTATTGGACACTTCAGATGTGATGAATTGATATTATATCCACTTTTGAAATGTCATGTCTTAACATTATTTGTTGAAAGATCTCATGCAATTTGGCAAATGTTTTGGTAGTTTCTAGCAGCATATGAGAAATTGTGAAAATTTATAGGCTAATAATTTATCAGAGAAAGTTGTAGACCATGTGTCTGCATTTCCACTTAATTATCATTTTAAATTAAATAAACTAGAGATTTAAAATTGAGTGAAGGGGAGGAAGGCATATTCCTTTAACCTCTAGTTCTTCTGGCTAGTCTAAGAAATAGATTGACATGAGACAGAATAACACGAGAAAATCAAGCGAATTTAATAACATTTATACATGGGAGAAACCCAGGTAAACTGAGTAACTGGCCAAATGGCTGAAGCCACCACCTTAAATACCATCTTCAGATAATGACGAAGGAGGATGTTGGGAGTAGTTGAGAAATGGTTTATACATAAACAATACAAAACAAACAATAAACTGCTATCCACTCTCGGTGTGGTTAACTTGATGGTCATTGATTTGGATGTGGGGCACATTTTTATTGAACACCTACTCTGGGCCAGGCTCTTTACTTTGATCTGCTCACTTGGTGCTTATAGTGATGCTTTAACTGTGGAGACACCAATAATTAATTTCCAAGTGTATGCTATTAAAGGCCTGAATAAATCACCTGACTTTTTAACAACAGGTATTTATAATTACAGTGGTTTATGCTTATGTTTTACTTCATACAAATTATTATATCAAAAATTAACAATATTTTGGTGTAATTATGACATTGGGAATCAGGGCAACTACATGGTCCCCTTGATCAAGCAGAGCATACCTCATATGAGCTGCTAACAATTCAGTTCTCCTGTGGCACACGCAACTGGAGCAAATGGACCACAGAAGGATGTGATCATATACATTAAGTTGTTTTGATTTTTCTCAGTTTTCTTACATCTAAAAGGAGCTACTAATATTTGCCTCGAGAATTTATATGTATAGAAAAGAAGTTTAATAAACAGGATGCAAAAAGTGATTATGTAAAGCATTCAAAATCAAACAATTCAGAAGTGGAACAATTCAGATTGGAATTCAGCCTGTCGATTCCATGTCTGACTCCTATTGCTAAGTTACTGAAATACTAAACTTAATAAGTGTTCTGGGAGCAATAGTTCCATAAGATGAGTAGTGGAAATGGGTGGAATGGAAGAAAATTTATAAAAATCATTGGTCACTATTTGACCTTCACAAAGCTTATAAAAAACACAGAAATAGAGAATTTTGCTCCCATGAAGATCAAGTAACTTTACTTTCCCCTACTCAACCACTAAGGACCCTAGACGTGTTACATAAAACAAACTTAAGAAGACACTGAAAAGTGGAAATAAGAAGACAGACACACTAGGGACCCTGAAACTTAAGGAATAACACAGTGGTGAGGGCCCTGGGTTTTCTTTTGTGATGTATATCCCAGATTGGAAGCTGAAGAAACCAGAACACAGAAATTCCAACAGGTGCAGACAAAGAAAAGCACCCACCAAAATCAAGCTCTCTCAAGACAGACGACCAGGGAAGGGGCAGTCTAGCAAGGCAAGAAATGTTTAGAAAATAATCCCTCTATTCCTGTCAAACACTTTAGAAAAAACTTCTGCCACATCACCAATCACAGAAACAAATGTGAAAGGGGGAGCCTAGACTTCCACCCACATAAAGCTGTAAGGAGGTGTTCTAGCTATCCTGTAGGAATGCATGATGTCAGAGAAGGTCAAGTAGAGAGCCAGGATTTTCATTCTAGCCTTCTGATAACGAACATCTTTCCCCAAATATATGGTGTCAATGGAGACCAGGTATGGAGCCTGAAAGTTCACTCATTGGCAGTATCGAGGTACCTCTCCCCATATATGCTAGCGTGGTGTCAGATGAGGGCATTTCCCAGTGGCAATGAGGCCACCCTCACTGCACTGTCAGTAGAAAGCTTCTACAGTATTAGAACTCTGATGACTTCCTGTAATGAAGATCCGACATCTGATCATTTTTTTACAGTTGAACCCCATTGCTTGAACCTGGATTTGTTGAGTGATCCACTATAGGCATGGGAAAAGCATTCTTAAGTGATGCAATGGGGAATGGCCCAGTGCCACATGAAGTCGTGAAGGTTGGGAACCACGTTATTTTAGAGTGTGCGATTCATATAGATGTGAAAAAAAACATCTCCCCAAAGATGTACAATATATTGAATATTGCTGTGATTCACGTAAATACCCAAATTCTCCCCACCACAGTGATTAGACAGATAAAAGGAACAGCATACAATTCCAAATGGCTATCAACCACCTGAAAAGAAACTTCACTAATCAACCTATCTAGCTTGTCATTGAAATAGCTCCTGAAAACCAGAGATATTGACAGGGACCAAATGGGGAATCTAGACTTCTGCTTTGACCTGGCATTCATGAGGCAGTTTCCTCCTTCCCCTGCCAGAGCATTGTCAAAGAAAGTCAGTTCAACAGACAATGGAAAATAAGACCAGTGTCATATAATACAAACATATTCAAGTTTCACCTATGTAAAAGAAACCTGACAGAAAGGTCCAAGGATGAGATGATTACATTTCTATGAAATGGCAGAATGGGCAAACTCAGACACAGGAAAGAAATTGTTAGTTACCTGAGTCTGGGTATCGAGGACATGGATGGGAAAAGAGGACTAACTACTAATGGGCACAAAGTTTCTTTGTGGGGTAATGAAATGTTTTAAAATTGATTGTGGTGTTAGGTGTACAACTCTGTGAATATACTACAATCACTGAATTGTGCACTTACAATGGGTGAATGTTATGGTCTGCAAATTATATCTCAATAAAATTTCTATAGAAATAAGATTAGCAACAAGAGAAAAAAGTCAATTTGTGTGATTATTACTAGATCTGGAATCAAGAGGTTAATATATGTACAACCCATCCTTCAAGAATAGAAACCATGTTTATTCAATATATATTAAATTCTTTATGACTAGACAAAATACATGAAAATTTGATGACTTTGTCAAAAATAAAGGCTTGAAAGAAATCTTTATATTTTTCTATTGCTAAATCATTTTTAATAAGTCCACAATTTTTAGAGAATTGATGTTGACTGTGACGACCAAGGAATAATTCCATGAAGAGGTAAGTTTTAAAAATACCAACATTTTCTATGACAGAATACAAACAGAAATTTTACTTTGTCTACTCTTTGGTTTACTGATTTCTAACTCTGAAATATAAACCAATATATTGAACTATGAATTATATAAATAGACTGCTGCATCTGATGATATATCTTGGTACCATTCATGTATTATCCCACATAAGTTTCTTGGGATTTAAAGAATATCATACAAAATATTTTATTCCCTATCACCAAGGAGCTAACAAAGGTAAGATTGACTGTAAATACAATGTAAACGTCTCCTCAAATATGACACAGTAGGAAAAGAGACAAATAGTACATGCTCTTGGGAAAAGCATGACCCTCATAGTTCCAGGGTCTGCCACACACATATACTAGAAATTAGAGTACAGCTCCTCCTTTTGCATGACTTCTGAGACCTCTCTACCTCGTAGCATTCCTGTTCAGCTCTCTAGCGGTTACTCTTTTTCCAGGGAGTTCCAAGATACATGTGGTACCAATTTGTCTTTTCCTGTACACTCTTTTCCCGGTGGTGCTTTTCTCCAATTAAGAAACCATGTGCAGATGCAATTTGACACAGGATTATGATTATTGTGGGTCATTAAACATTTAATGAATCACAGATTATTTCTTATTCTAAAGACAATATTCAAATTTTTCAATTAGTATCCTCTTTCTCCCATATTTTCAGGATCTTTTTCATTGACAAACTGTGTAGGTTGATTTGTGAAACTTCTTTTCATGAGGTTGATAGATATTCTTGAGTCATATGTTGTTCTTTTTATCTAGCCTAATCACTGAGATGGGCAGCCTTTCAATGTTTATGTGAATCAGAGCAATGCTTAATATATTGTACAACTTCAGGGAGGTGTTTTTCATATCTTAGTCAGCATGGATGACACATGCTGAAGTAACATGGTGCTTAACTTTTGGAACTGCATGTGGCATCCTTCTTTTCCCTATTGTGTCATTTAGGAATGCTTTTCCCATGCATTTAATGGGTCACTCAACAAATATTGGCTCAAGGAGGAGGACAATAACAAAACAGTGATCACCTGTTGGGCCTCATGTCTTTCATTGGTTCAGTAGCTCAACAATATTGGAGTCAATATATTCTCTTGTCGTTAAATTAATTTCCCAAATGGCTTAAACTCATATAAAAAGTTCCCTCAAATTCTGAGAAACAGAAAGGGATGGAGAATGAATTCCTTACAAAGACATCTCTTTTTTTGGGAAAGAACATTTATATCTCATATTGTCCCTGGCAGAATTCCTCCTAGAAATCATTAGCAATAGACATTTGGCTTTTTTAGAATTCTGCTTTATTTCTCAATCTTCATTTCTCAAATGCAACACAACTTAGAACAAAAATCATTTCTTAAAATGGGAGCATCCTTATTTCCTTTTCAGTATGTTCCTGACAACGTAATGGCAATTCTTGCCAACCCTCCAATTTATTGTAGATCTCCTCAGACTTTGCCTTGCCTTCACTTTGTTATGGTTTTTTATTTGAGCAAATAACTCATCCAAAATGGTCTGATCAATTGATATTTCTATGATTCAGTTTATTTATTTTTAGTTGACTAATTACATCTTTCTTGAATTCACTTTCTGTGCTGGACATGAATTTCACTGTTTTTGTTTTTTGTTTTTTGAATCTCTCTGTTGGTTCTCCTCTTCCAATATGAGATCTGCCAAAGGGAAATTTAACTTTATGTCATCTCTGGGATGACATCAGCAAAGCATAAAAATAATACTAAGAGAAAATGTAGGGTACTTATTGAGAACATGAATCCTCAAGCATGATCTAGACCACCTGGCTTTGAAACCTGGTTGTAACACCTAGTACCTTTGTGGATTCTGACAATTTATTTACCCTCTCTGAATCATCATTTTATAATGTGAAAAATGGAAATTTTAATAGACTATGTCTCATGGAGCTGTTCTGATGACTAAATTCATCAAGACTTGAGGAATATCTGTCACATAGTACTCAAAAGTGTGAGAAATTATTACCTGGTAGTCTTTATGACCATTGTAAAGATTCCTTTTAACTGCATCAACATTTTCCTAATATTTACCCTCACATGCTGCTGTATCATGTGTATGTTTTCTATTTTGAGACTTTTTAGAGAAGTTTGAGGTTCATAGAAAAATTAAGAGGAACAGATATTTCCCATAAATTCCCTACCCCCACACATGCATAGTCTCCCCCATCGCATTATCTACATCCCCCACCGGAGTGGTACATTTGTTATAACTGATGAATGTACATTGATGCATAATCACCAGAACTCCATAGTTTGCATTAGGGTACACTCCAGGTGTTGTATCTTCTATGGGTTTGGATAAATATATAATGACTTATATCCACTATTATAGTTTCACACAAAGTATTTTCACTGCCTTAAAAATTCTGAGTGCTCCTCCTCTTCTTCCCCTTCTCTGCCCAACTCCTGGAACCACTGTGCTTCTTACTGTCTCCATAGTTTTGCCTTTTCCAGAATGTCATAGAGTTGGAATCATACAGTACACAGCCTCTTCATATTGGCTTCTTTCACTTAGAAACATGCATTTAAGGTTCCCCTTTATCTTTTCATGGTTTGATAGTTCGTCTCTTTTTAGTACAACCCCCACTACAATACTGATCTATTCCATCACCACAAAATTCCCTTTGGCTATCCCTCCATAGCCACAACCCCTTCCTCCTCCTCTGCCACTGTTCCTAAGCCCTGATAGTCACTAATCTATTTTCCATCACTATATTTTCTGTCATTTAAAAAATGTTTTATAACTAATATTATACCATTAGTGATCTTTTAGATTGGCTTTTTTCACTCAACATAATTCTCTTGATATTTATTTGTGCTTTTTCATGTATAAATCATTTGTTCCTTTATTGTTGATGAGAGGTATTCCATGGTATTTATGATATAATTTTTTTAAACATTCACTCATTGAAGGCATTTGAGTTCATTCCACTTTTCAGCTATGATGAATGAAACTTCTATAAACATCCACTAGAAGTTGATTCATGAAATAAGTTTTCATTCCCTTGTGATGAGTGTCCGAGAGTGTGATTGGCAAGTTGTTTTAATTTTGATGAAGTCCAGTTTACCAATGTTTCTATGTGACAGATGGTGCTTTTTATATCATTTATATAAACTCTTCAGTAGTTTTAGGTCCTGGATATAGATTTTCTCCTATGTTTTTATCTAAACATTTTATAGTTTAGCATTTTACGTTTAAGTTGTTATTCATTTTGAGTTAGTTTTTATATAAGGTTTTGGTCTACATTATTTGTTTGTTTATTATTTTTGCCTCTGTACTTCCAATTACATCAGTGCTATGTTTTAAAGGCTATCTTCCGTATATTGAATTACATTTGTACCTTTATGAGAAATTAGTTGAACTATTTGCAAAGGGCTCTCTCTCTGTTGTCTATTCTGCTCCATTGATTCATATGTTTCTATCTCCACCAATATCACACAGTGTTGATTATTGCGGCTATATTGTAAATCTCAACATAGAATGGAGTATTTTCTTCATCATTAAGCTACATCGTAAATTTGTTTTGTCTATGCTAGGTCCTTGACCCATCATATAAATCTCAGTATAAAGTAGCCTCTACAAAAGATCTTGCTGGGATTTTCTTTGGATTTGCATTAAATCTACTGATCAGTTTGGAAAGAATTGATATCTTTAGTATGTTGAGTCTTCTAATATACAAACTCAATATGTCTACTAATTTATTCAGATCTTTTATTTCTTTAATAAGTATTTTGAAATATATAGATCTTAGACATGTTTTGTTGGTTTCTACCTACATATTTCAATATATGTGGGGTGAATGTAAAGGGTATAATTTTTCAGTTGGTTTTTATGTGTCTTTCTCTACATATACGCGATTAGTATGTGTTTTTTAATCATGTGTCATGTCACCTTACTGAACTCACATTGTCTTTCTAGATTTTTTTCCGATTTGCGGAAATTTTTTATTAGATAACATATTATTTGTATAGAAGGAAGATTTCATTTCTTCCTTTCCAACCTGTATGTATTTTATGTCCTTTTCTTGCACTTTCTGGGAATTCCTATTTGAACTGCTTTGAAAAACTATAGATGATTTTGCATTTTTAGATTTTTTTGAAGGTATAATTATAAATTATTTAGTCTTTTTGTTCTAGCGTCCTTCACTCAGCAGAATTATTTTGAGAACATCTATATTTTTGTGTGTACCAATAATTCATTACTTTTAATTGTTAGTGACATTCACTTGCTTGCACATCCTACAACCTATTTTTCCATTTTCAAGTGGGTGAACATTTGGACAGTTTCTGGATTTTGACCCTTACCAATAAAGCTTCAATAAAGCCAAAGGGGAAAAAATGTTTCTAGATGGGCATAAGAATTAAACTGTGACATAAGACAGATACACAAGACAAAAACATACATATTTTATCTAGTAATTTTTACATGTATGGGTGAGTCCTCTCAAGAAGAATGAAAACCCAAGAAGTGGCTAAGCCTAAGTCCTTGTATATTAGGTTGTACCATGAGTGACAATTGTAGAAATGTAACTAAAATATATGGTATACAAGGAGACTACAGGCATAAAAGATATTTTAACCATGTGTTTGCACAGATTTCTCTTGGCCTCAAGTTTCCAGGTCCGGTAGAGTGTTTCTTTTCTCCTGGTATAAGGAAAGCATCTTTGAAGTAATAGTTTTATCTCTTGCTTTCAGGAAGAGAAGGGGAGTCCAGAATGCCCTTCTTGCTCCTGCTTTTTTTTCAAGTGTCTTTAGTTCAAAATAATTAATATGCCAAAACAGCATATTTTGGAGTGATATGTCCTGAACTTCTTCAGTTACTATAGACATTTGTATACAAATCTCATATAGAAATATGCTGTCATTTTTCTTGGGTAAATACACGGGAGTTGAATTGCTAAATGTTATTTTAAAAGCAGATAATTTTTAAGACACTGATACTTATAACAAATTGCTTTCAAATATTTATGCCATTTTACTTTTCTACCAACAGTGTATGAAAGTTACTGTTCCTCTGTGTGTGTATATATATGGATATGTGTGTGTGTGTGTGTGTGTGTGTGTATTTATAGATGTTATCTTACACACATTATAGGATACAGAATGTTATCCCATTAAGGCTTTAAATTGAATTGCATTGATGAATAAGGATGCTGAACAACTTTTGATCTGCATATCTGCCATCTTTATATGTTATTTGGTAAAGAGATTATTCAAGAGTTTTGTCCTTCCTTTATTAAGATTATCAAGCTGTGAGAACTCTCCATATATTGTGGAACTAGCCCTTTATGAGATGCATTACTGGAAAATATTGTCTCCCAGAATATATGTTTGTTTTACTCTTAAGAGTAACAGTATCTCTTCGGAGTATCTTTTAAAAGTAAAAGATTTAATTTTGATATTATCCAATGTATCAAATTTTTATTTTATCTGTTTTACCTCTAGTATTGTATCTAAGAAATCTTTACACAACCTAAGGTCATGTATATTTTCTGTTATGTTTTCATCTGAAGTTTTTAGACTTTTAGGTTTTACATTTACAACTGTGATCCATTTTCTGTGAATCTTTGTATGAATTATAGATCAATGTTCAGTATTTGCATATGCATATCTAATTAGTTCATACTGTTTGTTAAAAAGTCTTTTTCCCCCTCAAATGACCTTTTGTCTTCTGCTTTGTGGAGAATCCATTTTTCATATATACATGAGTCTACTTCTGGCCTATAAATATTGTTTCATTGATGTGAACCCTTTGATAACTGTAGCTTTGGAATAAAACTAGAAATCAGTGTTTGCCTTAGTGTTTGTATTACAACTTTGTCCCTTTTTTTTAAAGTTAATTCAGCTATATTAGATTTTTTGTGTTTCTTTATACATTTTAGTTTCAGTTCCCTAATTCCTACTAAAACATAATGCCTGCTTGGATTTTCGTTGGTGTTGCATTGAATTTATAGGTATATTTGAGGAAGTTTGGCATTTTAACAATATTGAATAGTCCAGCAAATGAACTTAGTATATCCTTCATTTATTCAGGTCTTCTATAACATCATTCAAAAACATTTCTTAATTTTTATTGTATAGGCTTTTCATATATTTTCAGACTTATTTTTAAATATTTTATCACTTTGATGCATTTGTAACAGGTATTTTAAAATTTCAGTTCTGATTTCTTACTGGCAGTGCATAGGAATAAAATTTCTTTATATAATGATCTTTCTTTTGAAACCGTATTAAATTTTCTTTTAAGTTTAACCATTTTTTCTGTAAATTCCATTAGATTGCTACCTGCACTATCTTGTCACCTACTAATAAACACAGTTTTACTTCCTCCTTTCCAAACTGGATACTTTCTATTACTTTTTTCTCTTGCCATATTGTGTTGTATATAACCTCCAGTACAATGTTGAATAGAATTAGAATGAAGATCCTACTTGCCCTGTTCCTAATTTTAGTGGAAATGTATTTGATTTCTTACTATGGTAGATCAGCTTAGTTGTAGGTTTTCCATTGGTGCCCTTTATCAGTTTTACAAAGTCTCATTTAATACCTGTTTGGTCAAAATTTTTATAACTGATGGATATTGAAAATTTAAAATGTTTTGTCTGCTGCATTTATTAAGATCTGAAAAAATTTTCCCTTTTTAGGTTCTTGATATGATGATTTAATTTTGAATATTAAATTAACTGTACATTTCTCGGGTAAACCTAACATGGTGCATTATTGTTTTTACATATTACTGCATTAAATTTGCTAAAATTTTAATTAGAATTGTTGTATAAATGGTCATGACTGATATTGCTCTTTTGTTTTCTTTTCTTATAATGCCTTTGTCTGCTTTTGGTATCAGGGGCAAGGTCTCCTCATAAAGTTGGGATATACACTTCCACTTCAGTTTTCTAGAAGAAAATGCAAAGAATTTGTTAATTGATATTCCCTAAATATTTAGTAGAGTTCCCCAGTCAAGTCACCTGGACAAATTTTGAATTAGCGAGGGTTATTTCTCATATGTATTTCCATATTGAGATCCTTTCCATCCTAGATTTTTATATTGTATTTCTGTGTCCATATACACGAAAATATATAGTGCACTCATTCTTAAGAAGCTAGCCTATAACGCAAAACGTTTCTTCATAGATATCTTTAGCATCTCTAAATTTTCTGTACTTGTCTTATTCTGTTTTATTAATATTTCTGAATCATTATTGCATAAAATATTAAATTCTTATATTCTTCATAATATCAATGAAAAATTGCAGTTATGTACCAATTCCTGATTTTTTCAGTTTTTGTGTTTTGTGGAAAAATATTAAACTTTAGGAAATACATGTGTACTCAATAATGAAATAAAGTCTAAATTTTAAAATGAATGAATTATATTATCAAAATTAAATAGAAAACACAGCAATTTTTTTTTTAGATATGGGGTATCGGAATATGTTGAGTTACAGTTTATTTTTTAAAATCCCGGTACTAAAGACTTATACCTTTTTGCATTAAAAAGTCATAATTATTCACTGAAGATAATATGTGGAAACCAAAAATATTAATTTAAACATTTCTGTAATCTCAACAGCCACAAATAACTAATGCAATATTTCAATGTGTCTCTGTCCAACATACGGTTTGGAAAAGCAAAACTATTTTCTTGGGGGTAGGACCCATGGTGTAGTTGTTAAGTTTGGCATGCTCCACTTTGGTGGCTCAAGTTTGTGGTCTCAGAACCTGGGCATGGACCTACACCATTCATCAGCCATGTGGTGGCAGCAACCCACATACAAAATAGAGGAAAATTGGCACAGATGTTAGCTCAGGGTGAATCTTCCTTAGCCAAAAAAAAAAAAGTAGTTTTTATATTTGCAAAGTTCATACAGATTTTCAGTACAATTTTTCTTAATAATTAAATTATCAACTATACAAACTTTTTAGTAATATTTATCCTTATATGAAAATATACATTTTTTATTCCAATGAATTATTTTCATTTAAATTTGACTGACTACACAGAAAATTTTATTCTATGATAGAGGACAAAGAAAATAGTCCAGTCTTTGTATCATGTAAATAAATTTCCGTGAATGTTGAAAATAGTAAAAATAAACAACAAATAAAGGAAATTAAGAAAGGTTAAGAGGAAGTTTGTCCAGAGGACATGACATATATATAAATTGCTACATATCTTACTACACTTTCGCCAGAAATATAGTATAGACAAAGTCATATGATTATCTCCTGTTTCTGTTGACAAGAGTGATTATCAAATTTATGTAGTCAGACAACAGATTCTACTAAAAATATATCACACTTATATGAACCAATATTGAAGAAAGTCACCCTATAAAAAAGTAACAAAACTAATTCAACATAGAGTAGACCTTTTATGCAAAGAAACAAAAACAATTAGAACATGAATTTTAAACAAGAAATATTCTAGGTTTTGAGAAAGATAAGGAAGCGTAACAATCCTATTAGACATAAAGAAGCAGTTGAGAATCAAGATCTCAAAATAGAAAACAAAAAATTAAAAATTGGAAGCTTCCATGGGAGTCTTCAAGCAATTTGTCTTTTTTCTCCAACTTTATTGAGATGTAATTGACACATAATATTGTGTAAGTTTAATGTGGGTGTGCAGTGTGTTGATTTGATACACTTATATACTGTAGTATGATTACAACTTAGCATTATCTAACATTTCCATCACTTCACATTCACCATTTTTTTTGTTGTGAGAACATTTGAGATTTACTCTCTTAGTAACTTTCAAGTATACAATTCAGTATTGTTAACTGTAATCAAGGACATTTATCTTAATTGGTATATCCACTGGTATGGAGAAATGGACTGATTAAGAAAAATAAGATGCTGCACTGATCTTATGAGTCACTAAATGGCTAAGTATGTTGAGTTAATTGATTATCTAGGGCTCACATATGAAAGCAACTGCACTGGGGCCGGCCCAGTGGCCGAGGGTTAAGTTCGCACGTTCTGATTGGTGGCCCAGGTTTTCCCCGCTTCAGATCCTGGGCGCGAACATGGCGCCGCTCATCAGGCCCCACTGAGGCGGCGTCCCACATACCACAGCCAGAGGCACTCACAGCTAAAATATACAACTATGTACAGAGGGGGTTCGGGAAGAAGAAGGAAGACAAAAGAAAACAAAAGATTAGCAACAATTGTTAGCTCAGGTGCCAAAAAAGAAAGGAAGCAACTGCACCGATGAGAAAAGAATAGGACAGTAAGATCACCACTTGGTGTGGGAGCATTTGAGCAAATTCATATGACTGATGACTTCAAATCATAGTACTACACTAAGCCTCTTTGAAACAACAATAACTTTGATTTTAATGCACACCATAGAAGAGTATGAAGCCTAAAACAGAAAGATGTGCTGACACGAACACACACACACACATATGCTCTAACACATACATAGACACTGGGAAGTTTATTCTAATAGTTGAGAATAACGCAAGAGTCATTTTAATACACCATCTTTACCTACTATTCTACTTTGCTCTCACATAGCATACCGACTTTCTTTGTCTTGTCTTTTGTGTCCTAACTTATTCTACTGTACTATAAAATTCACTTAATCTTCATGCTTATATTTCATCTCTTGCTCTGAAAGAAGCAAAGATTTTTACTGTTCTGCTCACTAATGCATTTACAGCACTTATAAGTGTGACTGGCACATAGAGGATATTACCTAAATATACGATGACTTTTGCAAGGCTTAAAGTCTGAACCTAATTTATGGGAATCACATTGGACAGCAAACCTTAAGAGAAGATATTGCATATTTTTTCCACATCCTTTGTAAAGCAAATTTTACATCTTTGTTCCTCAAGCTATAGATCAAGGGATTCAACGTGGGGATAACAAGGGTGTAAAATACGGAAGCCACTTTATCAGTGTCAAAGGAATGACCAGACTTGGGCTGCACATACATAAATATCAAAGTCCCATAGAACACTGTGACCACTGTCAGGTGGGAAGCACAGGTAGAAAAAGCCTTGCGTCTACCCTCAGCAGAGTTCATCCTGAGAATGGCTATAAGGATGAGCAGGTAAGACACAAGAACTATCAGAAGGGAGAAAATCAAATTAAAAGCTGAGAAAATCAGAATAATCAATTCAATTACATGTGTGTTTGAGCAGAGCAAAGATAACAAAGGAAGACTGTCACAGTAGAAATGTCTGATGACATTATAACCACAGAAGTATAAACTAAAAATATTCACAGTGATTATAAGAGAAATAAGTGTGCTGTAGAGATATGGGACTGCCACCAGCACCTGACATAGCCTTTGGGACATGATGACTGTGTAGACCAGAGGGTCACAGATGGCCACACAGCGGTCATAGACCATTGCGGACAGAATAAAAAGTTCACTATCGATGAACATGATGAAAAAAGCCAGCTGCGTGGCACAAAAATAATAGGATATGGTATTTTGATCCACAACAAAGTTTACTAACATTTTGGGGACCACAGTTGTTGAATAACCAAAATCAGTAAAAGCCAGATGTCTGAGGAAAAAGTACATGGGTGTTTGTAGCCTGGAGTCCATCTTGGTGAGAATGACCATGCCCAAGTTGCCCACCACTGAAACGATGTAGATGATGAGGAAGATCCCAAATAATGGATCCTGTAGCTCAGGACGATCTGTGATTCCTATAAGAATGAATTCTTTCAGCACGGTTATATTGTGTTTTTCCATCCAGGTTGATCAGAAAACCTATTCTAGATGCAGATATCAGCATAGTCAATAGCGTCCATATAGTAAAATCTGGTCGCTTTCTAGTATACAAAGCTGGTATAAATAAATAAATCCAAACTGATAGTTTAGGCTCTATTAAAATAATCTATGCCTGCAAATAAAATACACATTTAAAAATAGAAACCGAGATAGAGCTTGAGGTAGAGAGAGAGTTATAATTTTCCGTTGGTGAAGATTAGTCTCCAAAGAACAATTTATAATGTTTTGAGGCATTTTGGTTGTCACAACTGGAGATGGGTTATTACTGGCATCTAATGGTTAGAGTCCAGTGAGTCTGTTATTCATCCTATTATATTGAGGTAGCCCGCCCCCAACAAAGAGTTTTACAGTCCAAAATGTCAACAGTGCCAAGGGTGGCAAACCTTGATGCATGTATAGATATAGATGTAGATATAGATATAGATATAGATAGATATAAATGTAATAAAGAAAACCAAAACAAAAAAAATGATATAAACTGTAAGTGTTAGTTTTGGAGGTGATAAACTTTACTTTTGCCTTGCATATAGTGTCAATAACATTTACAAAATTAGAATCACATAACATGACATAATAAATACTCTAATTGCATAATAAAATTTTAAATTTCAAATTCTAATTATATGTGGAAATATTTAGCAGGCCCTGCTTTGAAGCGTATTCATCTGAAAGCATAAGGATGCCTGGAGATGGTACAGAATGAAATTAATATGTTCACCATTATTGGACGGAGGTGTAAAAATAAGAAAATTCTGACAGATTATTGTAGATTATTTTTCTTTACATAGGTAAACATGTCATGAAATATACGTGGGTTGATATAGTCACTGCTATCCTTAAATTTTTATTGTAAGCAAAGGAGTACTTGGGCAAATGTTGTAAGTTATCTTAATGTCTTTATTCACATCAGCAAAATAAACTGTTTCTTGTAGGGTTGTTGGGAAGATAAGTGAGAATTATAAATTTCAGTGAGTTTATGGTATCTGGAAATATCCTTCAGTGCCAAGTACATAGGATTGTTTGTGTGTTTGTTTTAATTTCTTACTGGAGACAGTGAGTTACCTGAAATGGATTATTTTTGTTATGTACATACAATTTCTTTTTGTGTGACTTTACTTCTTTGTCAGGGGTATGATGATGATTAGATGGAACAGTGTGTTATCCGGATAACTGTCCCCAGTGCCCCTTCACCATGACCCAAATCCATGACTACCACCTGACTATCAATGCTTTCTTCTTTGGGGTAATTTATCTTCCACCTTACTTAAGATATTTAATATATATTTGTCTTAAAACTAACATACTTCCAGAGCTCATGAAGCCCAGCAAGAGGCAGTGCCCCATTCCCAGAGGTTCAGCACTAAATTGGTGACTGAAGATCTAAGGTTTGGAATTTACCTTCTTGGAGAAGTGCTGTTGGCATAGCTGAGATGCCTAGGCAATGATTCCAGCCACTTCATCTATAGGCTGTGACAAGAAGCAAAGAGTCATGCCCCTTCTCCCTGGCTACTACAGATTTTGCTAATACCAAGGATGCCCTTTCTCTGGTGTTGGGCAAATCCTAGGATCTTACATCTTTCCCACATTAACTTGACCAACAGCTGTGAACTTGTTGGAGAAAAAATTCCAAGAAACTTTGGGGCGTTTAGATATCAAGTAGGTTTCACTTCGCAACTTTGTCGTAAAGAAGTACTTGTTCTTAAAGCCATTCCAATAAAATACTTTAAAGCAAATTTAAAATAAAAACTAATGTATTTCCTCTTCCCCAGGCACATTTTTTGTTACAGCTGATGTGCTAAGTTGCTAAATATGCTAAATTGTTTGTGACACATATGTTATATTTTGAGATGGATGAACCTAGGATAGCACGAGGACATAAACAAATTGGGCAAAATGAGGTCACTGGAATTGGTTTTATATAATGAAGATTCACATACATTATCTTTGGATAAAGAGATTTTCTGCTTTAAAGAAAAAAGCCAGGTTTAAAATCGCTATATTACACATAGCATACTGGAAGAAAACATACTCAGGCTATAAATTCTGGAATGTTATTTTAAGTCTGTCTGCACATTAAGACCACAAAGAACTTCACTATACATTTAATTTAATGTGGACATGCATAAGTATAATGAAATAAAGATGTATGTGAGTATCTCTAATAAACCACTAAGTATAATACAGAGCAGGGTAGAATGAGGATGACAGGCTAAGGTAAAAGAATTAGTGTTTTAAAAATTGTGAGTATCAGTGTTTCCTTGAATAAATAAATAAGTAGAATTGATCCTGATTACAAGGCAAGAAGCAGTGTCAGCAGACGGAGTGAGCTCTAAGAAAGCAAATAAAAGATACAATCTTTATAACATTAAATGATAAAGATGTTTACAGGAAATCCACACTTTCTCACATAAATCATTGCTAATAAGTTTGTGAGCTGCTGATATCCTACCCTGTCCCCATGTACTTACCTTTCTTATGTGAGACATACTGAACTATTGTTAGGAAAAAATATTTTAAATCAACGGAATAAGAAGCAATGTAAATCTTGTTTAAGTGCAATGGTGAAAAGCTAAAGAAAACAAGTCACATTGGTAAGTGCTGACTTCCTGTAAGATGAGGAAGGATAGACCGGCTTTTTCTCACCAGCTTTAGAATTCTATGGAAAGCATCAAATTACCTTTTCATTGTTTACTATCTGTGTTATCAGATTATTATTTTCTAGAGGTATACTCTTTGAGAAAATTACATCAGCTTTCTGCCAGATCCCACTGAAACTGAACTTGCTGTTCATTGTACCATCACCGTAAGACAGGGTACTTGAAAGTCTCCTAACCTCCAAAAATTCCTTTTCACATCTCAGTGTAAGGTGGAAATTTCCTTTTCATTCATCAAGAGATCAGAAGAAAATCCAATTAAATGAATTAAATGTATATTAACTGTCACAATATTTTTGAGAAGGGAATAAGAAAAGCCTAGTGTCACTGAATGACTAAGGATTTTGAAGGATTTCAGACTAGAAACATAATACCTGCAGCTTCATAATTCTGCCATATCTATATTTTTTTCTATTCCCAGTTCTTTAATTAGGCTTTATTGTCTCTTAATTTTGACCTCTATTATTCATGTGATTAAGTATTTGCAAAAACATAAATATTACATAAGCAATATGGCATTAACATTTCAAATATGCTTAACTGTATTTGTGAAAATATTTTAACAATCAATCTGAAGAGAAAGGAGCACAGTCTTATTCTGTTCATGTATTGTCATAGCAGAATGTACGTGGAAGTGAATCAGAAATCCTAATATTTTGATGTGCTTTGCCATAGAATAAAGGTGTTCTTGCAGATTTCAAACAGACTATTTGGATATTGGTCAAATATGGCACCCTGTGAAATATTCTGTTTACCTGTCATGAAACCTCTGTTTTGGCTCCCACATGTGTTTCATAACATGGAATAGTGAGAGCAATTTATGAATCGTTTTTCACCATCTGAGACTCTCCCTGAGGAGAAGCCAAACAATTCACGATTGTCCCTGAAGTATTTGAAAGCTTAGCAGAATGCAAGGGGGCGGGGGATGTGTGTTTATTAATAGACTAGAACAATTCTTATTTACAAGTCGGTTAGATTTATTTGTTTGTGCGTTACATTTCTACCTTTTTATTCTTCATTAACCTTTTTTCCCCCCACTTTGATGATTAAACTTGTTTCCATGTTACTAGGCTTGGTACTCAATTGTTTGGTCAAACATCAATCTACACGTTGCTATGAAGATATTTTTTTAGATGTGATTAACATTTATATCAGTATATTTTGAGTAAGTTGAATTACCCTCCTTAATATGGGTGGGCCTCATCCAATCAGTTGAAAGCCTTAAAGAGCAAAAACTGAGATGCTCAAAAAAAAAAGGAATTGTGATTCCAGATTGAGTACAGAAATTCTACCTTAATTTCCCAACTTTGTACTCAAGACTGCAGTATCAATTCTTTCAGTGCCAGCTTGCCCACAGATTTCTGCCTTGTCAGCCCTGACAGTCAGGTGAACCAATTCCTTAAAATCTTCTATCTCTGTGTATATATATATACACACACATATATAAATATGTATGAATACATGTGTTTGTGTGTCTTCGTGTGTGTATTCTCCTTTTGGTTGTGTGAATCTGGAGTACACTTACTAAAACAACCATATAGGGAAATGGATTAGGATGTTTTCTCCAAACAATAATGTTTTTAGTATTCTTCTAGTTCTACAATGACCTCCTCAAATAGAGGACACAATGGAGATGTATTTAAACACTGTCCTGTTGCATTATTTAAAATATAAATGAACTAAACCAATAACATATTGTGTATAAAGGATGTTATTTGTTCCCTTCTCTCTCTCTTTTTTTTTTGATTGTTGTCATTTTCTTTTTTTACCTTCTTCTGGACCATTGGAAGAGGAGTCAGTTTCTCCAATTTCTCAGTCTCACTTTATAGTGAATCAACATCATCTGTCTGTTTAGGATATCTGTCCATTACATTTGCCATTATGGCATTTCAGTATTTCTTGTTTTTCCATCAAGTCCAATACCCATTCTAATTCTTCTTGTCCATCTTCAAACACGTCGTACTGTGTTTGATATATACCCATATGGTGAATATATTCTTCAAAAATGTAATATTTAGGTTACCTATGTTTTACTATTTTTCTGTACGTTGTATTGTGGAATTTAATTATTTGTGATGAATCCATGTTGTGACTTTTTTTTGCTTCTTTATTACAGTCAATAATATATAAAAAATGTCATGAGTCTATACTTTATTGATAGATATTTTGTTTGTCTGTAACCTCTGCTATCACCAACACTACGATGAACAGCTCCTGAAAAGATGGAGTTTGCCATGACATATTGTGGACAAATTCTCCTTGTGATACATATCAAATATCTGCCTCTGTGTGTGTGCTTGTGTGGATATACATATCAATAGACGTATACTTGCATCTACACATAAACCCACACTTTTGAAAATATACAGCAATGTGATCTCTTGGTAAGAATAGATATAATACATAAGTTAATTTTGTTAAATATTTCAGATTGGTTGTACCAATACACTTTTCTACTGGCAGATACATGAGGTTTCCAGAATGTTCACATCTCTGACAGGAGCCTGAATTGCGTTTTCTCTTGTCAATTATTATCATAAGAGTATGTTTCTATTATGAGTTTCCCTCTTGTTTTTGATTTGATTTCTTGGCATGTTTAATAGTTTAAAAAATACTTATTAAGGGGTATCACTGAAAATAATAAAGTGCACATATATAAAGTCTAAAATTTAATTAGCTTTGATATAAGTATGCATTTGCAAAACAATTAATATGATCATGATGATGAACATATCTGCAACTCCAACGTTTCTTAGTGTCTATATAATACTTCCATTCTACTCCTTCTTGCCCCACATTGTCCCAGGCACACTTTGGCTTGCTTTTTTAAATTTTTAAAGTAATTACAGATTTACAGGAAATTGCAGAAGAAAAACACAGAGAGTTCCTGTGTCCCACTTAGTTTCCTCAAGTGGTAATAAATGTCATAAATGCATTGTATAAATACAGTATAATATAACTACCATGAAATTAACATTGGTACAATGCACTGACTTTGTTCAGATTTCACCAGTTTTCCATGCACTCATTTGTGTTTTTGTGTACATATAGTTCTATGCACTTTTAGCATATGTGTGGATTTGTATAACCACAACAGTCAGCGTACAGACCTAGTCCGTCACCACAAAGGCCCCTTATGCCCTTCCTGTGTAGCTGCACACCCTCCCCTTCTTTCACTTACGTGGATTTAGTCAACCGCTAATCTGATTTCCATCACCATAATTTTATCTTTTGAAGAATTTTTTATAAAGGAAATACCATTTATAACATTCTGCAATAGGCTGTTTTCCCTCAACTTGATTCACCATCCATGCTTTTGTAGCTATCAATTGTTTGTTCCTTTGCTTTTGCTGGGTAGTATTTCATGGTGTTGATGATTCAATTTATCCCCCCATTCGGCCACTGGAAGACACTTGGGTTGTTTCTGGTTTTCAATTATCATGGGTAAATCTTCTATAAACATTTTTGTACAGGTGGTAGATCTGAACATGTTTTCATTTCCCTGAGGTAACTGTCCAAGAGTGGGATTGGTAGCCTCTTTTAATCCTGATGCAGCCCAATTTATCACTGTTTACGTTTACAGATTATGCTTTTGATGTCATGTCTATAAACTCTTCACTAGCCCTAGGACCTAGATTTAGATTTTCTCCTATGTTTTTTGTCTGAATGTTTTACAGTTTTACATTATACATTTGTGTTCTAATCTGAGTTATTTTAAATTAGTTCAAGTTGCCTCAGGTTTAGGTCAACATTATTTGTTTGTTTCTGTGTTTTTCCTATGATCATCCAATAACTCCAGCACCATTTTTTTAAAAGGCTATCTTTCTTTTATTGAACTATCTTTGTACCATCATGAGTTTATCAAAATTTTCAAAGTTCTATTTCTGGGTTCTAAATTCTGTTCTTTTGATATATGTTTCAATCTATCCAACTATATCACACAGTTTTGATTGCTGTAGCTATATAGTAAGTCAACGTGGAGTAGAGTATTTCCTTCCTTATTATTCTACATATTCAAATGCGTTTTAGCTATGTTAGGTCCTTGACCTTTCGTATACATTTTAGTGTAAACTCAGCTATATCTCAAAAAAATCTTGGGGCAGCCTACGTGGCCGAGTGGTTAAGTTCGCGCGCTCTGCTGAGGCGGCCCAGGGTTCGGATCATGGCACCACTCGTCAGGCCACGTTGAGGCGGCGTCTCACATCCCACAACTAGAAGGACCTGCAACTAAGATATACAACTGTGTACCGAGGTGGGGGAGGGGTTGGGAAATAAAACAGAAAAAAAAAAAGGAAGATTGGCAACAGTTGTTAGCCTAGGTGCCAATCTTTAAAAAAAAAAACTTACTGAAATGTTGACAGAGCTTGAATTAAATGTATGATCATTTTGTAAAGAACTGATGTCTTTCCTATATTTACTTTTCTAATCTATGAACTCAGTATGTCTACTTATTTATTCAGATCATTTTGATTTCTTTGATCAGGATTTTATACTTTTCAGCATACAGATCATGTATATATTCTCTTAGTTTCTATTTCGTTATACTTGGGGTGATTTTAAATGCTTTTTAGTTTTTATATGTTGGTTTATTAAAGTATCTATCTATCTGTCTATCTATACGTATATATGTCAGATTGATTTTTGTTTGTTGAACTTGTATCCTGTCACCTTACTGAATGTACATGTTTGTTCTAGGTTCTTTTGTTTGTGTTTGTGGATTCCTTAAGATTTTCTGTTAGATATCATGAAATTTACAAATAGGGACAGCCCATTTCATTCTAGCTTATTCCAGCTATATGAGCCATTCCAGCTCATTCCAAGCTATATGTCTTTTATGTCATTTGCATGTACTTTCTAGGACTTCTTATTTAAGCTACTTTTTGTAATTACAGATTAGTTTGCATTTTTTTGTAAATGTAATTATAGATTACTCACTCTTTTTAGTCTGATGTCTTTGACAGCATAATTCTTTCAAAAGTCACCTATATTTGTGTATGTACCAATAATTTATTACCTTTTATTTCTGAGTAGTATTCACTTGCTTGGAAATTCCGCAATTTGTTTATTCACTCTCAAGAGGATAAACTTTTGGGTGGTTCCTATTTTTTGCCTATTACAAATAAAGCTGCTATGGATACTTGCATGCAAGCATTTGTAATGAAATGTAACGTCATTTCTTGGGGAAATACATGAGAGTGGTGTGGCTAAATATTATGTTAGATACATGTTTATTTTTTTTAAGGATTAACACTGATCTAACATCTGTTGCCAATCTTTTTTTCTTTTTCTTCTTCTCCCCAAAGCCCACCAGTACATAGTTTTATGTTCTAGTTGTAGGTCCTTCTAGTTCTGCTATGTGGGACGCCACTGCAGCATGGCTTGAGGAGCAGTGCTGGATCTGTGCCCAGGATCCGAACCAGTGAAATGCTAGGCCACCAAAGCAGAGCACATGAACTCAATGACTCGGCCACAGGGACAGCTCCATCTTTAATTTTTAAGACCGTGATGCTTATGCCAAGAGATTTTTTCTAATATTTATATATGTTTACTTTTCTATTACCAATGTACGAAAGTTTCAGTTCCTCCACATACTCATTAACTAGATGTGATATACAGCTCATTGAGCTTTTTTGTTTAGCTTTATTGAGATATAATTGACATATTACATTGTGTAAGTTTAAGTTTAAGGCATACAAGGTGATGAGTTGATATATCTATGTACTGAGAAATGATTGCCATGATGATGTTAGTTAACACTTCACATAATTACCATTTTGTTGTGGTGGTGGTAGTGAGAACATTTAAGATCTAATCTCTGGCATCTTTCAAGTATACAACACAGTATTGTTAACTATAGTCACCAAGCATTGAGGTTTTAAACCTAATTTCATTAATGAATAATAATGATGAGCAACATATTATGTGTTTATTTGCCATCCTTCTATCGTATTTGCTAAAGTGGTTTTTAAATGGTTGGCCCATTCTGGGGATCTTTTTAAAAAATTATATAGTTTTTAGGCCCCTGTATACACAGTGGAATCAAATATTTTATTAGAGACATTACTTGAATATACTGTGTCCCAGAATGTAACTCAGTTTTACACCCTCTTAGATGATCTTTGGAAGATCAGAAGATTTAAATTTCAATGTTGTCAAATGTATGAAATTTTTACTTTATGAAATAGTTTTGCTTTTGGTGTTGTATCTAATAAATCTTTGCATAACCAAGGTCATGAAGATATCTACTATGTTTTCTCCTATAATTTTTAGACGTTTAGGTACTACGCTTACATCTATGACCCATTTTTTCTGAATCTTTGAATGGGTTATGGATCAACTTTCATTTTTTTGCACATGTATAATGAATTATTCCAAGTCCATTTGTTGATAAATCTATCTTTTCTCCACTGAATTGCATTTTTGCCTTTGTTTTTGTGGAAAATTACCTGTTCATATATATGTGGGTCTATTTCTGGACTATCAATACTTTTGCATTCATCTATTTGTCAATTTTTATGGCAGTACCACACTGTCTTGATAACTGCAGATTTAGAATAGGAGTAGAAATTGATTAGCGTTTTCTTAGTATTGATAGTACAATTTTTTCTTCTTTTAGTTTGTCTATTCTAGGTATTTTGCATTTCTTTACATGTTTTTGTTTCAGTTTCTCTATTTGTACCAAAAAATACCTAATTGAATTTTGATTGGAGTTGCACAGATACGTTTAAGTAAATTTTCTATCGTAACAATATTGGATATTTGAGCAAAAAAAAAATGGTGTATCTTTTATTTATTTAAATCTTTTTTAGCGTCTCTTATCAGTGTTTCCCAAGTTTTATAGTATGCGATTTCATGTACTTATTCAGATTTATCTTTAAGTATTTTGTAGTTTTGGTGCTTTTGTAAAACAGGTATTTTAAAATTCCTTTTGTCATCTTTCACTGGTTGTATGTGGAAATATATATGTTAAAAATCTCTTACACGACATATCAACATGAAGAAATATTATTGACATTTTCTTAAAATATGTCAAGAATTTAATCATTTCTTATCCTCTGACTGTTCCCATCCTAGCTTAAGCCTCTTTCCTCTATGAAATTTATTATAATTAAACCCCTCAGGACTTGCCATTTCCACATCTTAGTATCCTATAATCTATTATTTGCACAGCAGACATAGCTGTCCTTTAATGAAAGACAGATTAAATCACTCCTTAGCTCAAAACTCTTCATTTTTTATCAAGCAAAACAAAAGACATATTTTACAATGGCTTCTATAGTCCTACAAGGTCAAACTCTATGTTATAATCTATCGTTATCTCTTCGATTTCATATTTTATACTCCAACCACCTCTGACTCTGATGTTCCTCAACACAATAGTCCTATTGTCATTTAGAAACTATCGCATTTCCAGTTCTATCTGGAATAGACTTCCCCTAGATAGCCAAATAGTCCACTCACTCAGCTTCTCAAGTGTTTGTCTAAATGTCGTCTTTGCAGAAGTTTTCCTGACAATCTTAATTAAATTTTAACCTCCATCTTGGCTACTTGCTCTATTTCATTTTCATATTGCTCATTATAATCTATCATACTGTATAACCCACTTTTCATTCAACCTGTTTTCTGAAAGCCTCATAAAGAAAGGGATTTCTGTCGTCAAACTTAGCAATATCAGTTTACTTCCTTTAAGGAATCCATTTGTATAATATGTATCAGGCCTCTTTGTTTGTGTCTTTTCCTGTGATAGTCAGTACAGATAAAATTGTGAATGGAATATACAGAGTCTGTGGCTTTATAAAAATAAACGTTTAGTGGAAGACACACTCTAACAGGCTACATGTAAAAGGTCAGAATTATCAATTTAATTTCATGTGTATCTGAGGAGAGCAAAGATGTCAGTGGCAGACTATTACAGCAGAAATGCCTGATGACATCACAGCCTCAAGATGATGAAATGAAAATTTTTATGGAGGTCAGCAAAGACAAAAAGACACAGTGTACATGGAGTACTACCGCCGGTAGCTGACATAGTCTTTGTGATATGATGACTGCGTAGAAACAGAGGGTTACACATGGCCACATAGCAGTCAGAGGCTATTGCCAGTAGAATAAAAATTTCACTAGTGATAAGCATACTGAGGAAAGTGAGTTGGGCAGGCACACCAATTATAAGAGATTTTATCTTGGCCTAAAACAAAATTTACTAGGATTTTGGGTTCTGTAGCTGTTGAATAACAAGGATCAGTGAAAGCCAGGTGTCTGAGGAAAAAGTAAATGGGCATTTGTAGCCTAGAGCCTATCTTGATTGGAGGATGATTAAGCTCAGGTTGCCCACTACTGAGGCCATATAAACAGTGAAGAGTCCAAATAATGGCAACTGCAGCTCAGGGAGGTCTGTGATTTCTATTGGAATTAATTCATTCAGCATTGTTATCTTGTTTTTATTCATCCAGGCTATTCAGGAAAACTACACAAGGAATAAATATAAGAATAATCATTACCTTACAAGAGGTATGATTGAGGTTACCATGCAATATATGATTAAAGGCTTTAATCTTTCATTTGTGGCTTGTTGCTTTAATTGGCTACTCCAACATCTGGCAGTTCAATTCTTTCTATCCCCGCTCATCTAAGCTCTTGATGGTTTCTTAGATATGACACCAAAAGCACAATCAACAAAAGTAAAAATTGATAAGTTGGACTTTATCGAAATTTAAAAAACAAAATTTTGTGCACTGAAGGATATTATTAAAGAATGAAAAGATGACCCACACAATGAAAAAAATTACGAGTCAGGTATCTGGTCTAGAATATAGAAGATACAAAGGACTCACAGCTCAATAACAAGAAAAAAATTTAAAAACAGGCAAAAGACTGGAACAGACATTTCTCGCAGAATCTATACAAATGGTCAATAAGCACATAAAAAGTCGCTCAAAATGATTAGTCATTTGGTAAATGCAAACCAAAACCACGATGAGATACAACTTCACACCTCTAGGATGGCTATTAAAAATAAAGGAAAATTATGAGTGATGACAAAGGTTTGGAGAGATTAGAACTTTTGTTCATTATTGTTGGGAATGTAAAATGGTACAGCCACTATGAAAAAAGTTTGACAGTTAATAAGCTTACCATGGAATTACCAGTATGACCTAGCAATTCCACTCATAGATATACCCCCAAAAGTGTTAAAACCCACAGGTGTTCATACGAAATAATGTACATAAATGTTCATAGCAGCATATTCATACTAATCAAAAGGTAAAAACAAAAAGCACATCAACTGATGAATGGATAACAAATGTGGTATATCAATACAATGGAATATTAATAAACCACAAAAAGAAAAAAGTGCTGATACACGCTACAACATGAATAAGCCTTTAAAACAATATCCTAAGTAAAATAAGTCAGGTATAAAAAGCCACATAATGTGCAATCCCACTACATAAAATATCCAGAGTAGGCAAATTCATAGAGACAGAAATCAGATTAGCTGTGGCTTGTTCAGGAACATAGAATTAATTCCAATAGAGAATACATTTAGAGACATAATTTTAGTGGATATAAGAAGGATTATAAATCTCATCTGATTGAATAAATGAGAGGTTGAAAAACTGTGCTCTTTTCTTAATTTGTGCTAGTAAATACCAGTCTTGCTGTATGTGAGGAAAGATATGAGATAGTTCTCTCAATATATTTAGAGTTCTATGTAAAGCACTAAAGTCTTTTTTTAAATATGGTTCTATTTATATTTACATTATTTTATATGATTATTGAAAATGATCCAGTTCTGACATTTTAAGTATTTTTCTTTTCCGCTCTCTAGACTCTGAAACATATGAAAAATACAGTGGGCAGAGCTGAGCGTGGGACCTTCACTATAAAACTGCCCTAAGTATAGAGGTTAGAGACAAATCATTCCTCAGCCCTGCCCCCAACCCTCCCAAATCGAGCTTTCAACACTAACATGTGACTATATATATTCCACAATAAGAAATCAGTACAATATGCATTTAAGAACATATATTTAAACACCACAGTAATTTTGGAGTGGGATTAGATTTTTTTATTAGATCTATTCCAAAATTGGGTTTATTTTTTAATGGTTTCATAAATGTTGTATTTCCTTCCATTTTATTTTCTAACTGTGGGTAGGATGTAGAAATAAAGTTGATTTTTCTACATTTACTTTGTATCCAGCAAGTTAGGTAAATTCACTTATTTTTAGTAAATTATTTATAGATTTTCTCTATGTATTTAATCTTAACATTTACCCAAAAAATTAAAAATGGCAGTTTGTGATTTCCTATGTTTATACCTTTTATTTCTCACCTTATTGCAGTGAACCAGCTACAATTTCCAAAACATACTGAACATACATGGTGAGCCTGGGTCTTCTATATGTCAACATGCCAGCATGATGGGCACTAGTATTTAAGTGGTGAATGAGACACAAAGAAAATATTTTATGAAAAGACACATGAACACATTTTTAAAAAGAGTATCTAATGGGAGATGCATTAAGAAAGACTTTTCTTCCATTGTGTTATAACCACTTGGCAATGTGAGAACAGAGATTCAGACTTCAGTCTCTTGCACTGAAACTTGAGGACAAATCAAAGTTGATACTAGAAGGATGATCACCACTTTAACAGCTATACGTTGAAAATAAGAAAACCATTTTTAGTTTCCCATGGCTTTTACACATAAAAACTTTCTAAAGATTTCTTATATATAATACATTATATTTATTTATTATAACAAAGAATTGTCTATTACATAATTTATTGTATAGATATCTTGAATATTGTATAGATATCTTGATATATTGAACTTTATAATAGTGAATTTCACAGATTTTTCCATATCCTGTGAAGGGCAGCTGTTACCTCTTTGTTCCTTAAGCTGTAGATCACGGCTTTCAGTATGGGAATTACCAAAGCACAAAATACAGAGAACATTTTATCAGTATCAAAAGTGTCATTGCACTTGAGCTGCATGTACATAAAGAATAGAGTCACATATAATACAACTATCACTGTCAAGTGAGACCAAAGGTGGAGAATTCCTTGTGCCTGCCCTTAACAGAGTTCCTCCTAAGGATGGCCATAATGATCAATGTATAGAACATGAGGACCATCAGAAGAGACAAAACCAAGTTAAAAGCTGAAAAGATCAGTATCATCAACTCAATTTCATGTGTGCTTGAGGACAGCAGTGTTAATAAGGGAAGACTGTTGCAGCAGAAATGATGTTATAGCCACAGAAAGATGAAATAAAAATCTTCGTGGTGATTATCAGAGAGAGAAAGTCACTATAGAGACAGGGGACTGCCAACAGAACCCAGTACACCGTTTGTGACATGATGACTGTGTAGAGCAGAGAGTTGCAGATGGCCACAGAGCGGTCATAGGACATTGCTGACAGAATAAATAGGTCACTAATGAGGAACAAGATGAAGAAAGCTGGCTGCATAGTGCACCAATTATAGAGGATTGAATTTTGATTAGTTTACAAAACTTACCAACATTTTGGGTCCCATAGCTGTTGAATAACCAAAATCAATGAAAGCCAGATATCTCAGAAAAAAGTACATGGGTGTTTATAGTCTGGAGTCTATCTTGGTGAGGATGACCATGCTCAAGTTGCCCACCACTGAGATGGCATAGATGATGAGGAAGAGCCCAAAGAATGGAGCCTACCGTTCAGGGTGGTCTGTGATTCTTATCAGAACGAATTCTTTCAACACTGTTTTATTTTGTTTGTCTATCCAGGTCATTATGGAAAATTACTGTGGAAAGAACCATCTGAGGAGTCATTGGGTTTTGGGAGCTATGGTTGGTTAAATTTTAGTATGCAAAGCCATTATGTGTAAGGTAAATCCATTTTTTAAGATGCAATGATTAAAAAGGTGTAGAACCAAATTTAGAAACCATTATAGCCTAAGGCATATAGTAGCCATTTTCATTTTTGTGTTGCATCCTGGTTATCATTACGAGGTATGTACAGTCCCTTTATGCTTCTGTCAATAATATATCATTAGAAAAGTTTGGTCTAGAGTGGGAATCCTGATTTTTTTCCCAAAAATATTTTTCATTTAGAATACATATAATTAGTTGAAAGATATCAAATTTTAGAAGGAATTATAATAAAAAACAATATCCCTCTACTTTCCCCTGCAACTTAAGTCCCAATCTTCAAAGAAAACAATAATTAACTCATTTAATAGACTTAGATTATGACTCTGCATATATAAATGAAATTCTACTTACACTACAACAAGATGTTTTAAAATTGTATTCTTATTCCACTATGGTTTTATGAGTTTTAAACATTTTTAATGATTTTTTTATAATGCAGAAAATAATTTTGCTACTTTGCAGAAGTCCCCAACATGCCCACTCTAATGCACATAAATAATCTTATTATTTCCTCTAGAACTGTACATCTAGAACTTCAGCACTTCTGTGCTGATCTTTGAAGCTTCTGATTTTTGCTATGTTGCATATCTAGTGAGGGGTGCATCTATAATTTATTCAATCTAAGAAAGAACAATTAGCAGGCATTCCTACATTTGCTTTGATCTTAGAACTAATGTATCTGAAATGATTAATTTAATATTGTATTTATTTCTAACACATTTTAAGACAAGTAAAACAATTGTTAAAACATATTTCTTAATGTACCACCTAAAATCATCTGGTAAACTACTACGAATATACTTATCCAACAAAGAGAAACATCACTGTAAAGTAGAGAATTCCATCTCAAATGCCTCAGGGTCTGGCAAAAAATATCATTGCATGAAGGATAAATATGAAAGATAAAGAAAATGATAGGGAAAAAGGGGTATGAGATATTGTGTAATTCATTTGAATTTCACTCAAATTTTACCTGTTTAAAATGTTCATGGACAGCACAGATAATTATGTGATCCACATAAAGCCTATTGTGCTTGGCATTGATGGAAATGGAATATATGTACTGTATTTTGCTTTGAATACTATTTTTCTACCTTTATTTCATCATCCATCAAGAATACATCAATTTTTTTAAAAATACATTTTAATGTAATGATTGCTTTTTATCTACATCTACTTTCCCAACTCCTTTCCCCTTCAGGCTTTTTTAAGGTCAGGTGTTTCCAAACTTTCATGGAAAAAAATCATCCATATTTATTACAAACTCTTCCAGAGTATAAAAAATGAGGATCACACTGCAACTCATTCTAGGAGGCCAGCAAAATCCTGATTTAAAAAAAAAAATATATATATATATATAAAATAAAACAATGTATTTAGGTCTATGACTTCACTTAATATACATAAATATCCTAAACAATATTAATATCATTTATATAAATTTTTTAAATGTATAAGAATTACAGTACATCATGTTCAAGTGCATTGATCTCATGTTTGGCTGGATGGTTTAATATTGAAAAATGTATAAATATAATTTACCACATTAACAGACCGACTTAGGAAAAAAAAATATATAAGCATTTGAAAAGAGGAAGAATACCATTTAGATAGGCCAAAAGTAATAAAACTTAAGAATAAAAAGGAAATTCCGTAACTTGATACAAAATCTTATATAAACACTAGACTAAGCCTACTCTTAAAAAGAGAATAAGCAAAACTTTGTTTTGAAACATTATAGAAGACCTAAATAAATTGGTAAAAGTACTATGTCCCCGGATTGCAGAAGTCGGTGCTATAAAAATGTCAATTCTGCTCAAATTAATCTATTTACTTAGCACCATCCCAATCAAAATCTCACTAGGTGATTTTGTAGAATTTGACACTGGTTTAAAATGTATTTACAATGCAAATTTTAAAGAATATACAAGAGACTTTTGAAAAGACATGAGCTACCAGATACTAAAAATTATAAAGCTAGAGTTTTTTAGACAATGTCACATTAGCACAAGGATGGCCAAATACATCAATGGAACAGAATAGAGAACTCAGAAAAAGACTCATGGTTGTATAGCACTGTGGTGTATGACAGAGGTGGTATGTTAGGACAGTGAGGCAAAAATAATCTATTCAATAAGTGGAGCTGGAGAAAATTATTATCCCTATAGAAGATGATGTAATTAGATGTTTAACTCATCCATATAAAAATCAATCTTAGACTGATCAAAAACTTAATGTCACAAGAAAGTGTTTAAACTCTTATAACCTTAAAAACTAGAACTTCTAGATGTCCCTAAAAAAAAAAGAAATTTCAAGGACATCAGAAAAAGTTCAAAATGAATTTGGAAGATTAAATCTCACAAAATTTACTCTATCCAAAAATCTATTCATAATATTAACTAAATATTTACCAAAAAAGTAAAAATAAGAATTTATCAGCAGCAACTAAATAAGGAAAATGGCAAAGTTTAATGCCTTAAACTATAAAATTAATACTCAAAGTAATGAATGTTCCACAGTTGTTTATGCAGTTTGGCCAACCTCTTCAGCCCAACATCACTGTTTTGTAATTTTACAACTCCCCGGACTTCTGAAAGGCAATTGAGTTGATTGGAATTCCACCCGTCCCCCCTCCCCCACCCCCGCCCCAACCACCCCTACCCAATCACTGACTGGAAAGAAACACTGAGACGAACTTTTTATCTGTTGGAAACACAAACTCCAGAGCTGGCCCAGGACTTGGGGAATGGATCTGAAGCCCAAAGATGTCCTCTTATGCAAAAGCAAACATCTAATCTCAACTAAGTATTCTATAAGATTTTGCAAATAGCCTCAACTGAGATAAATGAGTTGGTCAAATTGAGAACATTGTCTTCTCATTCAAAGGAGGGAGAGAAAGAAAGAGGGAAGACTAAAGAAGAAACTATCTTGAATGACTCTAAAAAGACGTCAGCCTCAGTAGTCTTTGGGTGAGTTATCATCAGCAGAAATATGAACACATGTTATTTTAAAATTATAAAAAAAAAAGTACAAACACTCATGCTTCTCTCATCCAACACAGCCAAAATGGCTATGAGTGCTTATACATGTTTCCATTCCTCATTGTATAAAATACACTGCATCATCTCCATGAGGGAAAACTCACTGTGCAATTATTAGTGAAGGATATAAAATCAATATAAATATTTTCTAATTACAACTTTGGAATCTGACAAAAGGTGCTCCTTGGCCAATATTATGTAGTGAATACTAAAATTTTGTAACTTAAGATTTACAGAATTATAATCACCAGCTGTGGGGTTCAATGACAATCCCTAAACCACTATTATGTGGCTTGTCATAATCCTTGAAGTTTTTTAAACTACACTTCTTCATTATAATTGTGTCTCCTTCTGTTATATTCTCAAATATATGGGAAAAATTCTATGAGCTGAGTAACATGGTTTATGTTGTACCTGTGCCATATACCTGGGGCATGTGCAGAGGTATGGGAAGTGCTCCAACTCTTCTCTTCCCATCCTTCAAAATTAATTTTGCTTATTCACTTGTGGAATGAGCAATTTATAACATGAAGAATAATAGATCAAGAAGAAGAATTCCCTTAATGCATTGTGAGAGAGGAAAGGGAGTATGCAAGCTTTGAATGATAGTTTACCAATAATGAAAGCAGAAAACATGTACCCAATTAATAATTGTTCCAAAGATTGATCTTCCTCAAACCTTTAATTAAACTGATTTTAAACTTGTTTTTTCTCCCACTATAAATATGGTAGGAGATACTTCCAAGCCTTTAGCCTCACTATCCAAATAAAAACAAATTTAATACAAAGACAGGAGGGAAAAGGACATCCTAGTGTTGTGAGGTCATGGGCACATTAGCCTAAGTCTATTTTACATTATTTTGGCTTTGCCATCGTCTTCCTATTGCAAATATCACTGTAGCAGACACATCTGTCTCCCCATCCCTTGTCATTTTGGGCCACCTCTGACTTGACCTACAGTCTTAGTAGACTTTTTCTAGCATGCTGGCACCTTCCCATCTCAAGCATTTTACTTCTTTTCCTGAGGGCAAAGTGTCTTCAGAGCTTCCTCAGACCATATGCAAGGCAGTTTGGAAGTGCTTGAGATTTAATGTGTCAAGGAGAAATATTTGACCGGCAAGGGATAGGAATCAATGGATAAACAACTAAGCTTTCCCAGCCTTCTTTTGGACAATTCCTAGAAGACTTCTGAAGGATACTTCAAACCTTCTTGAGCGATTGAACCTTAGCTGCTTACGGTGGTAAGCTATAATTTATTGCACATTTAATTAACTTTCTCCCTTCTCAATATCATTTCTGTAATCTCTCATTTTTCCTCCCTGGAATCACGTACAATATAAACGTTATATACCCAAGTACTTGCCTCAGGGTCTGCTCTTAGGAGAATTTACACTCTGACAATCCCAGTCTCTGTATGGTATTGGCAAAATGAGGCCACGCATATCTATAGCACAAATGACATTCTACAGATGCATGATAATGAGATTATAATATCATATTACTGAATAACTGGAAGTGCTATTAGAAACTATCACTATCTGAGGCATAGATACTCATTTAGCATCAATAACCCTGATGTGACTATCAATATCTTTGCTTAGACAACATTCTAGGTAGAGATTCCAAAAAATTCTTACTCCCCTTTATTGTCTAGATTCCCAGTAGCAATATAAAAATAATAATGAATAGAATGAAGTCCATTTCTATCCTCAAAGAACATAGAAATAGTGGTAAAAACATATCATTATTCCAGAACATATACTTATAAAAAGAGATTATTTCCACGCATTGTATAATGCACTCAGTCTGACATTGGTGTCTATACTTGTATCTATAATTTGAATTGAAGACAGGTCTCAAAACTAGTCATCTAGTAATCAAGATAATCGGTGGCATTTGCTCACCTAAAATTAGAAATGAGTTCCAGTTCCTTCATGTGAATAATAAGATGACTGCAGTAGGAATTTGTGAGTGTCTCTCCCCTTTCAGACACTACCCCGGGGACTTGAATGCAATTTCTTGGTTATTTCCAAAGCATCTGGGAACAAGAAATAATGCCACTTTTCTTTGTTAATTATCCAGGATACCTTCTATTTTCTTGTTGAGGAAGTGTTCTTTTATATACAATTCACCTGCTTTCCTTTGTTATTACTTTTATTGCATCCATTCACATATCTGGATGTAAGTATATTATTTGTTGGATACATGCTTTACTCACCCACAAATTGCTTTAACATTCGCCATTTTTCACATGGCTTCTTCCACAGTTTTACGTCTGAGGATGAAGACAAAACCCCTTTAAACATGTACTATAGTGTTTTAAAAGATTCACAAAGATAAAAAGCATGAATATGCATGTAACTCTTATTTTGATTTCTTTTTGTGACTTAAGGAACTAAACTGAGTTTATGATACCCTAATTCCATATCCCATAGTCATCATCAGTCCTTATTCGCCATCGCCACTTCAACTTCCCTTCCCCACATGAGCACCTCTTCTACAGAAGTTGATATATACCTTAAAAAAGAATACAGCCTCAGAAAGTAAATAAAATGTATGCTTTAATTGCACACGTTATTACATCTCATTTTGATACCTAAAGCTGCTCACTCAACTATGTTTTTTTGAAGTATATTGATTTTACTACATACACACCAATATTTTGCTGTTTTGTTATTATAATCTAGATCTATTTTCATTTAATATGCATTTGTTCCCATAATAATAGGCATTTATTAGTTACCAACTCTTGACTTCTACACTTATCATCACAATTAACAATTTTGTGTGTGTCGTCCTCACTGATCCCTGAATGAATATTTCTGTGAAACATCTCCTGAAGTGGGTCCCTGAAATGGGAGAAATAAGCATGCTTAATTTATTTAAATAAGTATGCGTGTATTTCAAGATTTCTTCTATCTATATACATTCCACCATCAGTGCACAAGAATTTCATACTCTGGACATCCAACTTATGAATATATACTACATGCACATATGGTCAGGGGTTGCAATAAATAATTAAATCAAATATAATGGTTTTACCTGTCTTGATATATTATTTTTTGAAATAATCCAAATACTGGTTTGGATTTGAAATAGAAAGCTATACTAAGCACAATCCATGTCAATCAAAAAGTTCAGAGATTATAACAGAGACAGATAAACACTGATTTTAATATAGTTTTAATATTTAAATGTCTATAATAGTGATAAGATAGACAACTTTGGATAATTCTTATGAAGTAGTTGTTGAAGTGACACAAAAAAGTGACACACTCTATAACAGAGGGGGCTGGCTGATCACCTATCTTTTTGATTTTCCCTTGCGTGTATGGCTAGACTGTTTCTCATACTCCTTGCAGTTAGGGGTGGTATCACAGCATCTTCCTCTCTATAAGTCATTCTCTCACCGCTATGTGTTTGTTCTGAATGGCTTTCCACAAAATGTTTCTACTTTAGACCTTGTAGTTTCCTCTGGTTGAACCCCAAATGTTGATAAAATATTGAAAAATTGTGAGAGAGGAAGCAAAAAATGAGAAATATGATTACAACAGAGGTGAAGATGCCACCACAATCAAGAAGCTCTTTGTTTGTAGCAATATTGATTATTCAGTGATGAAGAAGCAATATTTTAAGTCTCCATATCTTAATATGAATCTTATTTAAATATTTCATAAAAGATTTTAAATTAATATAATGCAATCTCATGAATCTATGCCTTAGAATAATCATTTTTATGATTCTGTGAACATTCATAACCTTTATCATTCAGTAATATATTCTATTAGATCTCTGAAATATACATTTTATGAAGTGTTTATTTTTTTTTTAATCGTCAGTAACCTCTACTGACTGAAATAGATCAGAATTGCTTTTGTGGTTAGAATTGCTTTTTAAGAATTAGATATTATGATATTTCATTATCACTATATATTATATTATACTCTATATTACTTAGTTTTATATTTTAGTTAATCCAAATTCATGTGCATTTTGTGAGATGAGGTGAAGGGTTTGTTACACCAGTTGTTTTTGCCAACAAAATTGCTCCAACTCAGACAATGGTGGTTGTTTATGCAAACGCTTTTATACGTATTGAAAGAGTCAAAAACAATTCTGGACACAAACTTGGAGTAGACGGTGACAAGCAGGGGCATAATTTATGAAAGAATCTCAAAGCTTCATAAAGTAATAGCTCTGTTTAATACAAGGAAAGGAAAATTTTATAGCTTTTAACTGAGATGCAGAGAGAAAAGAAAGGAGAAGGTAGAAGAAGTTGTAGAGCGGAGCCAGTATGATGGTTTAAGGCTGGGGGAATAAATAAGAGGGGCAAGTGAAAACTTCTTTTGTGGTGCAGAGTTGTTACTCTAAGAATACGGAGGCATGATGCTAGATTATAAAACTTTGTTTTGCCTGCTTCCATGCATGTGTACCTCGAGGTTTACTTCTTTTTTGAATGATTTCTTTGAAAGGACGTTTTCCATTTCCATAGAAGTGGCTTGTGGAAATAGCCCTAGGAAACTAGAGGTGATAAGTGTGACCTATGGCAATGCAGAAAACTGGAGCAATGCCCTATGGACTGCCAGGGAAAAGGCATTAGGTGCTAAAATCAAACTTATCTAGTCCTTAAGGGATAAGAAAATCTCCATTGGAATCCTTGAAATTCCTCAATTTTACTTTTGAATTAAAAAAATTCTGAAATCATGACAATTTCTGTTGTTTTTACTTGGCATGTCATGCCTACTCTCCTTCACTCCCTTTAGCAGTATTTTACATGTAAAGACAGAGATATGGCACAAAATGACTGTTTTTTTTTTTTTTTTTTTTTAGGAAGATTAGCCCTGAGCTAACATCCGTGTCCATCTTCCTCTACTTTATATGTGGGACACCTACCACAGCATTGCTTGCCAAGCTGTGCCATGTCTTCACCGGGGATTGGGACAAGTGAAGCCGGAGCTGCGGAGGCAGAACGTGCACACTTAAATGTTGAGCCACCGGGCCGGCCCCACAGAGCGACTAACTCGTTTTTTGGCCATGAGTACCCTTGAGAATTCGTGTCACTTTGAGGAAAATAACTTTTTTTGTCTAATAACTTTTCACTCCCAAAACACACTAAATAAAAATACTAAAGGAAATTATGTTTGTGGTTATGATTTTATAACAAAGACAACTAACTCCACACAGCCATTTTCAGGGTGAAAATATGATATGGAAAAATTAATTAGACGTATCTGGATGGATATCAAGATTTTGCTTTATATATATGCACCAAGTGAGAGGATAAAAACAATGCTCCTTTTATATATTTTTTCAGTCTGTTATGCCACATGTCTTATTTCCATGTATATCTAAGCATTTTTTTGTTTAGTTTTTATTTTCCCCTAAAAGTTTATTTTTTCTGTGATATAAACTTATTTTAGGCACAATACAAAAATGGGTCTAAAAAATATGAGAAATTTATGGATAAAATGCTGCAAAAATAATAAAACTTTTGAATACTTTAGCAAGTCATCTGTGGCAAGGAAGATGATGTGTCCCTCGACCACCGTCCAAGAAGAGATTCTCATAAACCTCCACCACCAGCTAGCAGGCTTTCCCTTGCATGTTGAGAAATTGTAAAAATCCCTTTAGTAAGTTGTAGTTGATTTTAAAATATGTTTACTTTCAAATTATTGTTTATTACTTATATAAGTATGTTTTCTTTCGTCAATTAATACATTTTTCTGCAAGAGAAATTGGTATTTGTGATTGGGATAAAAAAGATTAACATTCTTTCCATTGAAATTAATGGAATTTTTAAGTATTTATTGCCTCCTCATTTAACGGTAGGATTTTCAGGAGCAAATGAAACCCTTAAGTGAAGATAGTTCTAGTTTTAAATTTACATTAGTTTGAACAATTAACATGGGTTATCAAGAATCTCTTCAATGCATCCTTCACGTCCTTGTTCCTTAGGCTGTAAATGAGGGGATTCAGCATTGGTATCACTAGAGTGTAGAATACGGAGGCCATTTTATCAGTATCTAATGAGTGATTAGTCCTTGGTTGCAAATACATGAAGAGAAGAGTCCCATAGAACACAGTGACAGCCATCATGTGAGAAGCACAGGTGGAAAAGGCTTTTTGTCGCCCCTCTGAGGAACGTATCCTCAAAATTGCAAAGACGATGTTGAAGTAGGATACTAAAACAATAATCATAGAGAAAAACAAATTGGTCCCTGAAAAGGTAAACACAGCTGTCTCTGGAATATAGGTGTCAGAACAGGATAATGCTAACAGAGGGACATTATCACAGTAAAAATGGTTGATTACATTGGAAGAGCAATATGACACAGAGAAGACACAAGAAGAGACAGTTAGTGCTGTGGTCAGACTGTAGAGGTATGTGAGGGCTACCATCAGAAGGCAGATCCGTGGAGACACCACCACCATGTAGAGCAGGGGGTTGCAAATAGCCACATAGCGGTCATAGGCCATTGCAGCCAGCATGAAAATCTCAGCCACAATGAAAACTAAGAATCCACCCAGTTGTGCTGTGCATCCATAGTAGGATATGGTTTTCTTTGAATCCAGGAAGTTCACTAGCATTTTAGGTGCAATGACAGTAGAATTGCCAAGATTGATGATAGCCAAATGCCGGAGGAAAAAGTACATGGGGGTTTGAAGTTGAGAGTCCACACTGGTGAGAGTGATGATGCCCACATTCCCTGCCACAGTCAATCCATAGATGACCAAGAAAACAAAGAAGAGTGGAATCTGGAGGTCTGGACGGTCTGAGACTCCCACGAGGATGAACTCAGTCACAGGAGTTTGATTTCCTGGAGCCATTTATTTTATTTCTTTCATATTTTAATGGGGAAAACAGAAAGAGATTAATAGATGGTAAAATTGCTTTTTCTCTTAGATGCTAGATTGTTAAACGCTTGATTTAAAATCAGTTTATTTTCACAAACACTTAAAATTTTCATGTCTTAATTGCTTTTCTCTCTGTCCTTTCACAAAATTCAGAAATACAAACTCTCCAAGGACCAATTTCAGAATCTTAGAACTGTTTGACCAAGATATTGCTTTCTTTATTCACTTTTGGATATATTTTATACTGGGTGAATATAACTATTTTTATATTATTGTATGTATTAACATTTACATGAATATATTAACCATATTAATATGTATTATAATTAATATGTAATATATTGCATGACTATGTATACATGCATGTATATATTTACATATATATTATGTAATTAAATATATATTATGCAATTATATATGTACATATATATTATGTATATTTACATATAGCATTCTGTATGCCCAGAACCATGCTAGCCCTTTTGAAATAATGTCCTTGTTATTCTGCAGGAGAGTTCTAGAAGATGGATATAATTACTTCTTTGTCTGATAAGACAATTGAGAACCCAATGAGAATTAGCTCCTCAGAGGACATTGGTTAATGGCATGGTTTTATGGTTTTGTGTCATGTGTTTTGTTTGTTGGTTTGATTTGGGTGGTTTGTTGTTAGGCCACCAGTTATTACTAACTTTGTGATTTTTACCAAGTATTTATATTCCTGCGTTGTGTGAATTAAATGAAATAATGTACATATGTGGGTTAATGAGCACAGAGCCTGGTAACAATGAATGCAAAATAACTGGTACCAGTAGTTATTGTTATTAGCGTGTTTTGAATTATTTTTTAATGTAGTTTATTATTTGGGTCCAAGTAACTCATTCTACCTTACTGATGGCTTTTGTAGTTGAAATAGAAATGGCAAGGTGGGGCAGGCCCCGTGACCAAGTGGTTAAGTTTGTGCTCTGCTTCAGCGGCCCAGAGTTTTGCCGGTTTGGATCCAAGGCGCAGACATGGCACCACTCACCAGGCCATGCTGAGGCGGCGTCCCACGTGTACTGGGGGGCTTTGGGGAAAAGAAGAAGAAACAAAAACAAAACAAAGATTGGCAACAGATGTTAGCTCAGTTGCCAATCTTTAAGGAAAAAAAATGAAATAGCAAGTGAATTATAATTTTGTATATCCAAAAAATTGTGACACATGATACCTCGCTACATATTTATCAAACGAATCTGTGGTGTGTGTTTGTTTTAATTTACTGATGCTTTATTTCATACATCAAAAATGTCTCTGTATCTGATGTGATGATGTTGCACCAGCTATCCCATATCTCTTGTCTCCTACCACTGCATCTAAAAAGAATTGTATAGGTAAACTTTTGATAGAAAACGTTGTGGCAGTATTCACTTTGACAAAAATATTTTGTTTGTTTGTTTGCTACACATAAAGCAACTCAGTGCATGTTTCAGTTGAGATATATTTCATAAACTTATACTTAATTAATAAGAACAAAAGAAGACTATCAACAACAGCAACTATTGATTGTCTAACTCTGAATTTTGGACAATTAGCTTTTGAAAAGGAATATATTTGCATGTTTGTCGTTAGTGCTGTCAGGCAGATTCCTGACTCCTAATGAGTGTGTACAACAGAGTTGAACCCTGTCCAGTGTTTTTGCACCAGCCTCTCACCTTCCAGCACTCTATCATACAATGTTCCGGTGCTATTAATAGGGTTCTCCTGGCCATTTTCTTCAGAAGTGTGGGGCCAGGTTCTTCTTCCTGCTCTGTCTTTATTATCTGGAAGCTCCGCTGAAACCTGCCCACCCTAGGTGGACCCTGCTGCTACTTGAAATACCTGTGGCATAGCTTTCAGCATCACAGTAACATGCAGTTGTCACAGATGACAACCTACAGAAAGGTGATGTGGTTCCCTGACCAGGAAAAGAAACTAGGTCATGGTGTGAGAGTGCTGGATCTTAACCACTAGAACACCAATGTTGACTCTATTTATATATATCCTTACTTATTATTAATTCTCTCTTTTACTGAAATATAACTGAGGCCAAAGCTTGGGTTGCTTTTTATTTCAGTAAGTATATGTCAGTGAAATAAAGCTCCCATAGAACAGCCCCAGTGTTCTCCTGTATCTTCAGAATCTTACTTGATTTTGCATTTCTTCCTGATAAGAATGACTTTAATTTTTTATGTATAATTTTTTTAAAATTAGTTTCTGAAAAGAAATATTTTTTGTCTACTGAAATAATAAATTCTCAGTGAATAAAACTTTAAAAATATACCTAGTGTTGGGGCTGGCCCCATGGCCGAGCGGTTAAGTTCGCGCGCTCTGCTGCAGGCGGCCCAGTGTTTCGTTGGTTCGAATCCTGGGCGCGGACATGACACTGCTCGTCAGGCCACGCTGAGGCAGCGTCCCACATGCCACGGCAGGAGGGACCCACAACGAAGAATATACAACTGTGTACCGGGGGGCTTTGGGGAGAAAAAGGAAAAAATAAAATCTTTAAAAAAAAAATATACCTAGTGTTAATGATTTTATGTTATATTTTGGACGAGAAATAATATTGCAAATTAATTTTTAAACAGCCTCTGAAATGATTTCAAGAGTATATTCCATGGTCTATAAGTATAGAATTTGTCTGAAACTTATCTAAATATGGGTTGTGTTAGGGACAATCTGCATCTTGATATGAGCCCTCAGTGTCCACCAGCCACATAGAGACTGACTGTTGGCACCAGGAATTTTTCTATCTTAGGATTTATCATCCTAGGCAAAATAAAACCTTGTTTTTACTGATGTTAAGTAACTTAGTTGGTCTTTGTTTGAGACACAGAATCTTATATTTTAAAGACACGTATGAAGCTTTTTATCTTGTCTAAAACATCCATCAATTCTGCCAGTTCAAAGGCAGAAAACATTCCTCTTTATACTAAGGTGAAATACACTCCCTGTAATGACAATTCATTGTTCTGTATAGATGCTCAAGCAGTTTAATTTATCTTTAGGGATGCTGGAAACTATGGTTTAAGTCATATCACCATCATTTCCACTTAGGAATCAATGGGCAGAGATTTGAGTCTAGGAAAAGAGAACAGAGCAGATATCATTGCAGTCCTGAGTGTGATTTGAATTTATAAAGCTTCGAAGATACTTTTTTCTCACATCCAGAATTATTCATAAGTACATTATTTGGTTTAGCCTACCTGTACACAGAGCTCTGCTGAGAGCCACTCCTAAGGTTGCTGCATGAAGCTCACAGAAGAGTTTTACAAGTGTCTGAAGTCCCTGAAGAGCTTCGCACTGAAATGTGTTTGTTTATGGCCCCAGTCGCTGAACACAAGAACAAGAATTCCCAGATAAAGTCTGATTCTCCAGGGAAAGAAAGACAAATTGAATGCTCATTAGTCAAGTCTCCGCTCAAAATTTCATCCTAAGAGTGAAAATGTGGAGATAGACCAGGGACTCTCGTAAATGATCATGTTGAATAAGAATTACATGCAATGATTCTACCTTTTGTTTATTTGTTTGTTTTGAATCAAACCCCTACATTTGTTGGGAAGTGTTGCTGCTGGCCCTGGGAATGAAGAAAATCCAACAGTTAGAAAGCACTGGACTCTGGCCACAATGTTCAATTTTAGTGTGAATATTGGAAGTAAAATTTAATGCAAAACTTCCATTTTTGTGCCAAGAAGAAGCCCTGGTGTATTTGCCATAAAAAGCACATGATATATGACATAAATCTAAAATGTGAATAGTCATAAGGAGACTGAATATCAATTTTTAATTGGAATTCATAAGGCACCCATCATTTCTATTTCTAGTTTTTAATTAAACTTATCCGAATGTAAAAGATGTATATAATATTCTCAGTTAATCCAGGGATCTTTTCTCAAGCATACAAATATTGTAATTCAAAACTAATGATATTTTTATTTTACTTTTTATATGTCATTTTCTAGTCTATAAGCTTTATAAGTGATAAGAGTATGTCTAAATGGTTATTAACACCTTCTAAAATATATCGAAAGAATAGATGTTCCAAAGATGTTTCTTAACTGACTGATGGAATGAATGATGAATAAGTGAATGAATGAATATAATACCCATCCTAAAATTCTGAAATAAAATGAAGTTTTCATTCCCAGTGCTGTAATACATCTTTAATATGATTTTAACTTTGATAAAGAAACAGTGAGGACTTGCACATGATTTCCTAGAATATTCACTACTTTAGGGCAAGTACAACCTTTCCTTCTTTATCTTGAGGTTCCTAATATCCAATAAAGGTGTGGCATATTCTAGGTTCTAAATTTAATGAAATAACAGACATCGTGGATAATAAAGAGAAAATTGAAAAGATTTTTACCAACTTCAAATTACTCATTACAATGAATTTAAAGCATTGAGGTTCTTTCCAGAGTTCAAATATCTACATAAAGTTTATGTTGTTGCTTCTTCTGTCAATTCCTTTGTATATTGTCTGTCACATAACCAATGACAGTGCATATCATGCTCAGGTAACAATATTTTCATTCTCTTATCTGCTCTGCCAACTTCCTCATCTATTTAGCATTCCCATTACATTTTAAAGGTTTTTTAAAAAAACTATCGCTTTTACTTTTCTATTGTTATTGATGCTTTATATTATAGCTTGAGCTCTCATTTGAAGCATATTGTTTATTGTACAAAGGATATTTCCCATTTCCTAAGTTTCGACTATGCTATTTAACAAACTTACCTTGGTCAAGCAGATAAAATTCTAATACAGGATTATCATTGGATCACAAAGTTTCATCTTGCAAAGTATTTGTAAGAAACACACCTGTACACACATACACATGCATATATATATATGCAGAAAAATGACATTTAGAGACCGTATTTCCATCAACCACATTAGAGAATAGTTTTACCTTATAGAATTCATTATTTTAAAATAATATATAGTTACATATAAGCTAAATTTTGCATTGGTCCAAACTCCCCCATTCCCATTTCTTCCACCCTATCTAGAGTCAACAACTATTAACTCTTATAATATTTTTCTGTTTTTCAAAATCTTTTCCTTTTTTATTGTAGTAAGAACACTCAACAAGAGATCTACACTCAACAATATTTTAAGTACACAATACAGTAATGCTAACTGGAGGTACAGTGTTGTATAACACATCTCTAGAACTTCATCATCTTGCAGAACTGAAACTTTATAACTATTGCACAGAAACTCCCATTTTCCCCTTCCCCCAGTCGCTCTCTATCACCATTCTACTCTCTGCTTCTGTATGTTTGACTATGTTATATACCTCATATAAATGGTATCATTCAGTATTTGTCCTTCCATTACTATCTTTGTTCACTTGACATAATGTCCTCAAGGTTCATCCATATTGTCTTTTTTGTAAACAAAATGAATTTGCTGTTATGTTCTTGGTTGCTTAAATCATAAACACTATTGCTAGTTATGTGGTTTAAAAATTTATATAAGTGAATTTATGATGTTTACATCATTTTGTGATTGAAATATATATGGATATATATTTTTTACTCACATAAAAGATTTGAGATCTTGATCGCCATAAATTTGGCTCATGCATTTAAACTGCATGGACATTCTGGTGGCTTCTGAGTCTTTTTTGTTATGAACAATGATGCAGTTCATGTATTTTTATTCCTCATTTTGCTCACATACAATAATTCATCTAGTCTATATACTTGCATGGTACTTGAAAGTTATTAGGTCATCTGGTATAAATATTTTCTAATCTAGTAGAAACAATAAATGTATTTTTAAATTGATTCTACCAGAAAGAATTTGGGATTATTTATTTACTCATTTATATTAGTTTTTAATAATGCCAAGCAATTCAAATTTTTCTAAATTAAAGAAAACAATGGTATATTATTGTAGTTTTACTTTGAACACTGATTAAAAATGAATTTAAGCTGTGAGTACTGGATATCCACATGCAAATTACTCAGAATCCTAACTTACACCATATACAAAAATTAACTCAAAATGGATCAACAACCTAAGTATAACAGCTAAAACTATAAAACTCTTAGAAAAAAATAAAGCAATATACCTCCATGACTTGAAATTGGCAATGGACTCTTATACATAACACTAAAATCACAAGCGACCAAAGAAAAATAGATAATTTTGACTTTATCAAATTAAATATCTTGTGCATCAAAGGATATTATCAAGAAAGCAAAAAGACAACCTACAGAAAACAAGAAAATCTTTGCAAATAATCTATTTCATAAAAGCTGAATATTTAGAATATATAAAAACTCCTACAACTCAACAATAAAAAGTCAAATAAAACGATTAAAAAATGGGCAAAGGACTTGAATAGAAATTTCTCCAAAGAGATATTCAAATGGCCAGTAAACACCTGAAAAGATGCTCAACATCATTAATCATGAGGGAAATGTGAATCAAAACCACAATGATATACCACTTGACCCCAACTAGGATTAAAAAAAAACAATGATGTGGATGATGTGGATAAATTAATTCACTTATGCCTTGATGACAGAAATGTAAAATAAAATATAAAATAGTTCAGCTGCTGTGGGAAACAGTCTGACAGTTCCTCAAAAGTTAAACATAGAATTACCATGTGACCCCACAATTCTAACCTGGATAAATACTCAAAAGAATTGAAAACAATTAATCAAACAGGAATATTTACATGCAGAACTATTCACAATAGCCAAAAGATGGAATGATATCAAATGTCCATGAACAGAAAACTGGGTAAACAAAACTTGAAGTATATGCATACAATGCAATATTATTAATCTATTAAAAAAATTAAACATAAAACAAAAAGGAATCAAGTACTTAGGAATAAACTTAAGTAAGGAGATGAAAGACTCGTAAACCAAAAACTACAAAACATTGATGAAGGTAGTTAAAGAAGACACAAACATATGGAAAGACATCCATTCATGAGTTGAAAGATAACAGTGTTAAAATGTCCATACTACACATTCAATGCAATCCCTTTCAAAATCACAATGTCATTTTTATCAAGAACTAGAAAAAACAATTCTAAAATGCATCTAGAAACAGAAAGGACCATGAATAATCAGAGCAAACTTTTTTTTGTTTTTTTGAGAATGACTGGGTAGCTACTTAATTTTTTTTAATTTTTATTGAGTTAGTGATAGGTTACAATCTTGTGAGATTTCAGTTGTACATTATTGTTTCTCAGTCGTGTTGTAGGTGCACCCCTTCACCCTTTGTGCCCATCCACCACCCCATCTTTCCCCTGGTAGCCACTTATCTATTCTCTTTGTCTACGTTTTAAAATTCCTCATATGAGTGGAGTCATACAGAGATTGTCCTTCTCTAACTGGCTTATTTCACTTAACATAATTCCCTCAAGGTCCATCCATGTTATTGCAAATGGGACAATTTTGTTCTGTTTTACAGCTGAGTAGTATCCCATTGTAGATATATATACTACATCTTCTTTATCCAATCATCTGTTTATGGGCACTTAGGTTGCTTCCATGTCTTGGCTATTGTAAATAATACTGCAATAAACACTGGGGTGCATAGGACTTTTGGAATTGCTGACTTCAAGCTCTTTGGGTAGATACCCAGTGGTGGGATAGCTGGGTCGTACGGTAGTTCTATTTTTAATTTTTTGAGGAATCTCCATGCTGTTTTCCATAGTGGCTGCATCAGTTTGCATTCCCACCAGCAGTGTATGAGGGTTCCTTTTTTTCCACAACCTCTCCAACATTTGTTACTATTAGTTTTAGATATTTTTGTCATTCTAATGGGTGTAAGGTGATATCTTAGTGTGGTTTTGATTTGCATTTCCATAACAATCAGTGATGATGACCATGTTTTCATGTGCCTATTGGCTATCCATATATCTTCTTTCGAGAAATGTTTGTTCATGTCTCCAGCCCATTTTTTATCAGGTTGTTTGATTTCTTGTTGTCGAGTTGTGTGACTTCTTTATATATTATGGATATTAAGACTTTGTCAGATATATGACTTGCAAATATTTTTTCCCAGTTAGTGGGTTTTTTTTTTTTGTTTCAATCTTGTTTTCATTTGCTTTGGAGAAGCTCTTTATTCTGATGAAGTCCCAGTTGTTTATTCTTTCTATTGTTTCCCTTCTCTGAGAAGACATGGTGTCCAAAAAGATCCTTTTAATACTGACGTCAAAGACTATACTGTCTACATTTTCTTCTAGAAGTCTTATGGTTTCAGGGCTCACCTTTAGGTCTTTGATCCATTTTGAGTTTATTTTGGTGAATGGTGAAAAAGAATGGTCAATTTTCATTCTTTTACATGTGGCTTTCCAGTTTTCCCAGCACCATTTGTTGAAAAGACTTTCTTTTCTCCATTGTATGCCTTCAGCTCCTTTGTCAAAGATAAGCTGACCATAGATGTGTGGTTTTATTTCTGTGCTTTCAATTCTGTTCCATTGATCTGTGCACCTGTTTTTGTACCAGTACCATGCTGCTTTGATTACTGTAGCTTTGTAGTATGTTTTGAAGTCAGAGATTGGGATGCCTCCCGTTTTGTTCTTTTTCCTCAGGATTGCTTTAGCAATTCGGGGTCTTTTGTTGCCCCATATGAATTTAAGGATTCTTTGTTCTAATTCTGTAAAGAATGTCATTGGGATTCTGATTGGGATAGCATTGAATCTGTAGATTGCTTTAGGTAGAATGGACATTTTAATTATGTTTATTCTTCCAATCCATGTACATGGAATGTCTTTCCATCTCCTTATGTCGTCATCCAGTTCTCTCAGAAAGGCCTTCTAATTTTCATTGCATAGGTCTTTCACTTCATTAGTTAAATTCACCCCAAGGTATTTTATTCTTTTTGTTTTGATTGTGAATGGTAGTGTGTTCTTAAGTTCTTTTTCTGTTAGTTCGTTATTAGAATATAGAAATGCTACTGATTTATGCAAATTGATTTTATACCCTGCAACTTTGCTGCAGTTGTTGATTACTTCTAAAAGTTTTCCAATGGATTCTTTGGAGTTTTCTATATATAAGATCATGTCGTCTGCAAACAGTGACGGTTTCACTTCTTCCCTCCCTATTTGGATTCTTTTATTCCTTTTTATTGCCTGATTGCTCTGGCCAGGACTTCCAGTACTATGTTAAATAACAGTCGTGATAGAGGGCATCCTTGTCTCATTCCTGTTTTCAGGGGGATGGCACTCAGTTTTTGCCCCTTGAGTATGATGTTGGCTGCAGATTTGTCATATACGGCCTTTATTATGTTGAGGTAGTTCCCTTCTATGCCCATTTTGTTCAGAATTTTTATCATAAATGGCTGTTGGATCTTGTCAAATGCTTTCTCTGCATCTATTGAGATGATCATGTGGTTTTTATTCCTCAGTTTGTTGATGTGGTGTATCACGTTGTTTGATTTGCGGATGTTGAACCATCCCTGTGTCCCTGGTAGAAATCCCACTTGATCATGGTGTATGACCCTTTTGATGAATTGCTGAATTCTGGTGGCCAAAATTTTGTTGAGAAGTTTTGCATCTGTGTTCATCAGCGATATTGGCCTGTATTTCTCTTTTTCCTGGTGTCCTTGTTAGGCTTGGTATCAGCATGATGTTGGCCTTGTAGAATGCGTTAGGAAGTGTTCCATCCTCCCTAGTTTTTTGGAATAACTTGAAAAGTATAGGTATTAAATCCTCTCTGAAAGTTTGGTAGAATTCCCCAGGAAAGCCATCTGGTCCTGGGGTTTTATTCTTTGGGATGTTTGTGATTGCTGTTTCAATCTCTTTCCTTGTGATTGGTCTGTTCAAATTGTCTGCTTCTTCTTGATTGAGGTTTGGGTGATTGTAGGGTCCAAGAATTTATCCATTTCCTCTAGGTTATCCATTTTGTTGGCATATAGTTTTTTGTAGTATTCTCTTATAATCCATTGTACTTCTGCGGAGTCTGTTGTTATCTCTCCTCTTTCATTTCTGATTTTGTTTATTTGAGTTTTCTCCCTTTTTCTCTTTGTAAGTCTGGCTAGGGTTTTGTCAATTTTATTTATCTTCTCAAAGAGCCAGCTCTTTGTTTCATTGATCCTTTCTAACGGCCTTTTTCGTTTCAATAGCATTTATTTCTGCTAGGATTTTTATTATTTCTCTCCTTCTGCTGACTTTGGGCTTTGACTGTTCTTCTTTCTCTAATTTGGTTAGGTGTGGTTTAAGATTGCATATTTGGGATTTTTCTTGTGTGTTAAGATGTGTCTATATTGTGATGAGTTTTCCTCTTAATACAGCCTTTGCTGAATTGGTATGGCATTTATCATTTTCATTTGTCTCCAGGTACTTTTTGATTTCTTCTTTAATTTCTTCAATGATCCATTGCTTGTTCAGTAGCATATTGTTTAGTCTCCACATCCTTTTGTGTTTCTCAGCTTTTTTCTTGTAATTAATTTCTAGCCTTATAGTGTGGTGTTGAGGTCCCCTACTATTATTGTGTTGTTTTTAACATCTCCGTTTAGGTCTGTTAATAGTTGCTTTATGAACTTTGGTGCTCCTGTGTTGGGTGCATAGATATTTATAAGTGTTATTTCTTCTTGATGAAGTCTCCCTTTGATCATTATATATTGGCCCTCTGTGTCTCTCTTTACCTGCCTTATGTCAAAATCTGTTTTGTCTGATATAAGTATTGCAACACCTGCTTTCTTTCACTTGCTATTAGCTTGAAGTATTGTCTTCCACCCCTTCACTCTGAGCCTGTGTTTGTCCTTGGCGCTAAGGTGTGTTTCCTGGAGGCAACAAATTGTCGGATCTTGATCTTTAATCCATTTTGCCACTCTGTGTCTTTTTATTGGAGAGTTCAATCCGTTTACATTGAGGGTGATTATTGATGCATGTGGGCTTAATGCTGTCATTCTGTTGCTCGTTATCTGGTTTTCCTGCGTTACCTTTGTTTCTCATCCTGTGTGTTTTAGCCTACCCATTGACTTCTGCAATTTCTTATGCTGGGTTTCTTAGATTTTTCCTTGTTTATGTTTTGTAGCTCTGCTCTGTTGTTTCGTTTAGTGGCTACCCTGAAGTCTGTATTTAGAATCTCGTGTATAATATAGTCCATTCTCTGGTGGTCTCTTACTTACTTGGCCTGGACTGATTTAGTCCCTTTGCTCTTCCCCTCCTAAATTATTATTTTCATCTCTTATTCCAACTCGTGTTATGAATTTGTAGTTAGAGTGATAAGATCGTCTTTGCATTGGTGGTTTCCTTACCTTATCCTAGTGCAATAGTTGAATATTTGCTATCCTATTCTGGTTCTGTCTGTTTGTCTCCCTACTCTGTGGTTTGTGACCCCTTTCTCCCTTTTTTTCTTTCTTCAGGTATGAGAGTCTTCTTGAGGATTTCTTGTAGTGGAGGAATTTGGTTACAAATTCCCATAACATTTGTTTGTCTGGAAAAGATTTAATTTCTCCCTCATATCTGAAGGATATTTTTGCTGGATAGAGTATTCTCGGCTGAAGATTTTTATCTTTTAAAGTTTTGAATATGTCACTCCATTCTCTCCTAGCTTGTTAGGTTTCTGTAGAGAAATGCACTGAAAGTCTGATAGGAGTTCCTTTGTGGGTTATTTACTTCCGTCTTGCTGCCCTGAGTGTTCTTTTTTTTTTTTTTGCCATTTTTACTAATATATACCTTGCAGTAGGTCTTTTTACATTGACAAATCTAGGAGATCTGAAAGCTTCCTCCACACACTTTTCTCCCTCAATGCCTAGATTTGGGAAGTTCTCTTTTATAATTTCATTAATCACACTTTCTGCTCCACTTTCCTTTTCCACACCCTCAGGAATTCCGATTATTCTTAGGTTGCATTTTCTAATTGAGTCAGCTATTTGTCAGAGATTTTCTTCAGTTTTTTAAATTCCTCAATCTCTTTCTTCCTCTGTCTGGAGCCTTTCAGCCTGTCTTCGATTATGCTAATTTGCTCCTCTATGGTGTCTACATGGGCATTTGGGGAATCCATATTCTGTTTTATCTGGTCCATTGTATTTTTCATCTCTAGTATTTCTGATTGATTCTTCTTTATAGTTTCAATCTCTTTTGTGAAGTAACTCCAGAACTCATTGACTTGTTTCTCTATCTTTCCCTTTACCTCATTGAGATTTTTGATGATAGCTACTCTGAACTCATTTTCACTTCGTTTACCTATTTCCAAGTCCGCAGGACTTAATTTTGTGTTTTTATTGTTTTCCTTCAGGTCTGGAGCTTTTATAAATTGCTGAATGGTAGAGGAGCAGATTTCATGCATGATGGTAGTGTTTGGTTGCAGTTACAGCCTGTCACCACTAGATGGGGGTCGAGAGCCGCGTGTTCTGAGCCCTCTGCCTTCAGCCGTGATGGCGGGCACGCAGTGCGGGTTGGGGGAGGAGGGGAACTTTCTCTCACGCGCCGACCTGTATTCCGATCAGCTCTCGCTCTCTGATCTCCCAGGACACTGGCTTGATGGGGTCCCCGTACTTGGAAGCTTTCCCCCATCAGCGAGTGTCCACTGCACTGGCGGCAGGAGTCCTGGATGATACCCCAGTCGCACAGCCCCTCCCCTGCTCCTTCCCTCACTCACGGCAGCAATCCCAGTCTCTAGGGGAGGGAGCAAAGTTCTCTACTACCCTGTTCCAGCTCCTCTGAGGGCGGCACAAGCCTTTCCATCCTCTGTTGTCTTGCTGCTGTAGGTCTCTGACGGTCTCAGTAATAGGGTTATTGGTTGAAATTCAGTTTTTCTGTTTCTTTAGTTGTAGTTTGGAGGGGAGAGAGTCCTGGGTCAGGTCACCCTGCCATTTTGCTCTTAGTCAGAGCAATCTTGAACAATAAGAACAAAGGTGGAAGCATCACAATTTCATATTTTAAAATATAATACAAAGCCATAGTAATAAAAATAGTGTGGTACTGGCATAGTAACAGACACATAGAGCACACTGAATAGAGCAAGGCATTGTAGATTACTACGTAGTGATCATATGCCATTGCAGCCAAGAGAAAGCATTCTGTGGTCCCAAAAGTAACAAAGAGAAGCATGTGTGCTGCACATTCCAGATATGAAATAGCTTTACTCTCTGCTTGGAAATTGTTCAACATCTTTGAGGTGACAACTGAAGAATAGCAAGCATCCAAGAATAATAACATTTCAAAAAATAGTATATGGAATTATCAAACCAAGAATCCCCTGTGACCAATATAATTATTCCAAAACCCTATCTAACCATGATAGAAATGGTTCAATGTAAACCACTTGCCACCAGGAAGCTAGCTGATCACCCCAGGTTATGGTGCCATATTGCAGACAGATTGGGTGCTCAGCAATGTTTGTAGCCAGATTGGCCTTGGTGAGTGGAAGTCTATGTTGCTTAGCCCACACCCTGACATCCATCCCTGCCAACATGGTCACTTCATGAACCCATTAGTGATGAGAGTGGTGGCTGGAGAAAACAGGTCACTGGTATCCATAGAAAGAGTCACCCTATCCACTTGATTATAAAAATCCTCCTCTGCTGCGGTCAGCCTTTCATGAGCATTAACATGAGAAAAAAATGTCCTCACATATTGAACACGCAGAGGGAAGTCTATCCACATACCTCCAACTAGACTTCCTTGTCACCAATTTTTCAATCATGTACATCCAAGTCACTGAATATACAGCCAAACAATTGGCCATGGGACATGAATCAGTATAAAACTGTGCATCTGTCCATCTCTCCTTCCAAGCAAAATGAACAGTGATACTGCTTGAGGTTCTTCTTACTGGGAGGATGTCCCTTCACTACAGTCTTTCACTGATGTCACAGAAAGGGGTTATAGTCCTGCAGCTGGCCACTTTTGGGTGATACCTGCATACGACAAAAAATTATTTTTAAACCAAGCCTGAGTCTCCTCTGCCTTTGTCAAATAATCACGGGAAACTTCTCAGAGGTCATAGATTCAGGCTAGGAGAGAAAGAGGGTGGTGGACCACGGGCATTTGGGCAACTTCTTCATGTAAGTTATTTGGACTTTCAGGGTCTGCTCAGGCCCAATCTCATATATAACACTTTCATCTCATGATGGAGTGCTGTCGTGCATGCCCAAATTCATGACTTGTTGGGTCAAAGAACACTAGCTCATGATGGGAAGCTCAGTTAGCATGGTAACTTGGTGGCTGTGATAAAGTGTTCAGTCTCTACTAAGGCCACGTGGCTCACCAAGAGCTGTTTTCTAAAAGAAAAATAGTTATCTATGATGGATGACAGGGCTTTGTTCCAAAATACTAAATGTCTATGCTCTTATTCCTCTATAGAAACTAATAAAAGGCTCCAAACAGCATTCCTATATGCCCACTGACACTTCAAGCACCTCTGGACCTGCTGGATGATATAGTCCAGCAGAAGACATAGTTGCACACCAGCATGGACCTGTTGCAGAGCCTTCTCCTATTATGAACTCCTTCAAAACTATCAGCTTTTCAGGTCACTTGGTAAATGGGCTGGAATAACACAACCAAATTGGGAATATACTGCCTCAAAAATTTTAAGAGATCCACTTGTGATGTGCATTTTTTTGTTGCAGGAGTTCCCAGGTCCAGCAAATTTTCCTTTACCTTAGAAGGGACACCTCTACATGCCACCTTCCATTGGACTCCTAGATATTTCACTGAGATAGAAAGTCCCTAAATTTCCGTCACATTAATTTCCCAATCCATGGCACATAAATGTCTTCTCAATAAATCTAAATTAGTTGTTACTTCTTGCTTACTAAGTCCAATCAGCATAATGTCATCAATGTAATGGATCAGGGAAAGGTGATCAAATGCCTGTGAATTAAATTATGGCAAAGGCTGGAGAATTGATATACCCCTTCACAACATTGAGTTTGTAATGCTGGTCTTGCCAGCTGACAGCAAACTGCTTTGATGGACCTTATGGAAATTAATGGAGAAAAAAGTCTCTTGCCAGATCAATAACCGCATATCAGGTACCAGAGAACATGGTCAGTTGCTCAAGCAATGAAACCACATCTGGTCCAGCAGCAAAGTTGGAGTAACCTAATTAAACTCATGATGATTCTCTGTCATTCTCAAAGATCCATCAGTCTTCTGCACAGGCCAAATAGGAGAGCTGAATGGAGATGTGGTGGGAATTATGACCCTTGCATCCTTCAAATCCTTGATGGTGACACTAATCTCTTATTTCCCTCCAAAAATGTAGTATTGATCTGAGTTTACCATTTTCCTTGGTAAGGGCAGTTCTAGTTGCTCCTACTTGGCTTTTCCTACCATAATAGCCCCCACTCCACAGGTCAGGGAACCAGTGTGGGGATTCTGCCAGATGCTGAGTGGGTCTATTCCAATTATGCATTCTGGAATTTGGAAAATAACCACAGGATGGTCTCAGGGACCCACTGTGCCCAATGTGAGATGGGCTACAGATAAAACTCTATTGATCGCCTGGCGTCCTTAAGCCCCTACTCTGACTATTGGGCTACAGTGATGTTTTGCATCTTCCTGAATTAGTAACAGTTCAGATCCAGTGTCCAGTAGTCCCCAAAGATCTGACTTTTTTTTAACCAACGCACAGTTACCCTGGTAAAGGGCCAAAGGTTCTTTTGGGGAAGGCTTAGAGAAAGATCAATAGTTTAAATTTTTGGTAGTATACCAGGGTCCTTCCTCAAGGATACTCAGCCTCCCTTTCTCAAAGGGGTACTAGGACTGTAAACTAGCTCAGTCCAGACATTTTTTGAAGGATTATGACTTCCTATCTATTTCAGTTCTAGAAATACCATTATTAACTGTTAATGCCATGCTTAGTCATGAGTCAGACTACTATGATTGATTATTGTTTCAGCTGTGCTAGAGGGTAAGCACATCTTGTCTTTGAGGTTGAGTGCCTCCACTTGGCCCCTTCCACCCCAAGATCCAATCACTACTTGCATTTTGGATTCCCAGCTCTGTGGCTGCAGTTCCCACTGTACAGTCTGGCCTATAGTGGAGTGATCACAGAGTTCTTCAAGGATGTTGGATCTCCTCACAAAAATATCTTTCTCATAGCACTGATGAAGGGTATGTCTTCCGAATACACACTGTGTGGGTGAGTAGATCTTAAGTGACAAATCCACTCAAATTCCAATCTACCTAAGACTTTAAATCCATTTCCCAAATTAAACTAACACAGGTTAGACATTATCAGTTTACTCGGTGTTGGTCAGCTTTTGCTCCATGTTTCAGCCAGCTAACTCCCTGATCTGCAACATTAAATGCAGAATCTCTGTTTAGTAGACCAATATCAATAAATGCGGCCTGATCAAACTTTATTTTCTTTCTACCATTATCCCACACCCTTACTAGCCATTCTTACCCATTTTCCCCAGATTTCTGCTTGTAGAAATTAAAAGTTCAAGTAGTTCTTTTGGAGTGCAGTGCACCTCCTCATGAATCATACTTCGTTCTTCACCTTTAGGAGCTTGCTAGAACTTGAGTCTTGTTATAGCTCTAGGAACAAAGAGGGGAGAGGAGAGGGAGTCCTGATGAGAATCAGCATTGTACTGCATGATAACTGCCTCAGGGGAGGCCATACTGTTTTCTCAGGCTTTGCAGGGTTCGTCTCCTCAGCTGAGAATGATATGGCTACAGTTATTGGCCAACTAGATATCACAATTTAGAGGATCAATGTCCCCAATTTTGTGAGAGTCTTCTCACACATTCCTATTAAAATTTTCATGATCACATTTTTCCCAATCATTGTCCTTGATGAGGATCAAGGCTGCCTCAGGGAGAGAAGCTCAAGGCATCCTGGCCTTCATACTAATCTATATCGTCCTCCAGGAAGCATAGGATGTCCTGACCTAATCAGATCTGGTTGGTATCCAAAGTTATAGGACTACCCAATAGCCAGACCTCACCTGCACTGATACCATTTTAATGACTTTTTTCCGTAATCTTTCCTTTGTCTTGTAAAGGGGTAACTCACATACCTATGCCTTATAAATTAGCCCTACACTCAACCCATGTTTGCAGCTCTTACTGTCCATGGGTCCTGTCCCCATGCTATTCTCTGAATAAAGAACCACTACTACCAGACCTCGAGAGTCCAAGAAATCTTTCTTTTGACTCCTCAGCTCGCCGAGCCCACATCAGTGCTCACTTTCACAGTAGACATCCTGCAAGGTTGAGAATTCAATTTTTGTTGTATGTAAGCCATTTACAGGGTGAGATCCTGGATTTTGTATTTGGCAATCTCAGCTCTGCAGCTACAGGAGATAAAAGCCTCTTTCAGGGAAGATAAGACTTGAAGGCATTCATATAGCACTTGAGATGGAAATTACAACTTGCAGCCAGCAGGCTTGTACTTCAACAATTTTCCAGGTAGAAGGAGTATGCAGGAAACATGGCCAATACCAAGAGACAAAAACACCGAAATGTAAAAATGAGTGTCAATATAACATATATTCGGATTTTAATTACTTCAAAAAATAAATGACTGGAGGAAAAATATATTGATGATTGTAGGTTTAAACAATACATAAAAGTAAAATTGATCACAAAATAGCACAAAGAATGGGAGAGAAGGATTACATCTCTACTATTCCAAGGTTCTTACATTATAAGTTGTGGTTGAATATTATTTAAGTTTTAATTTAATGATAAATTAAACATACATATTTCAATCCCTAGGGCAGCCACTGTGAAAAGAGAGAAGACACATATTACCAATTTTGGGAATAAAAGAAGGAATATCACCATGGGCTTCACAAATTTTGAAATGAAAATAAGAAATATTCTAAACACTTTTGATAATAAGTTTAATAATTAATAAAAAGTACAATTTATTAAAGATGCTCATATCAAAAGAAATGGGTACTCTGAATAGTACTATGTCTAATAAATAACGGAATTATTCCTAAAAAAATCCATATGAACTAATTTTGGCAATCCATATTCCAACGTGAAAAATCTCACCTTTCAGTCTATTGGAACATTGACAGACTGCTGAATGAACCCTCTCTAACCATGCAGAATCTGATAACATCTAAGAGATAAGAGAGCGACAGCAGAGTTTGCTCTCATGATTACCTCATGAAAAAGAGCCACCACATACTCTAGTCAACTAAGTTCTGCACAGGTATACCCAAAAATGCTTTTTTCTTTATTGAGCCACTCTGTTTCTGATTCCTTTTGTTACACCAGGATAGCCTGTACTCTGAGTAACACAGATCTTCTTCCCAACATCATCTCATCATCTGATAAATTGTTCTCTCCATTACTGCGTTGTTTTTTCTGCAAATAGGGCTTTACTGTTATGTTTGAGAAAATTTAGCTGGTATTGCCAAAATCACACTTTCTTCTATCAGCAGTTCTAGAGAATATCTGCCAAGAACATTTACTTTTAAATGGCATTTCGTATTTTATTTAACGCTTTCTTTAATATAATAAAGTAATAAATTTGTTTTTTCAACTGTGATAATAGTAATACGCTTTTGTAGAACAAACATCATATCATGGAATAGTGATTAAGAAGTGTAAGGAAGGAGACCAAACGCCGCTATAACTCCTTCCTAGAACCAAGAGCCATAATGTTGCTGGGAATGGAATACAATTAGTACAGGGATGTACAATTTGTACATGGAGAAAAGAATGTTGAAGACCTGAGGTGTAGGTTCAAGAAGAGACAGTTTTCAGGTTGTCAGGGATAATGAAAGCTTATATAAAAAAAACAACATCTAAAACAACAACAATCAATAACGTTAACATCAGAGTTGGAAGCCCTCTAGATGTAAAGCTGTGAAAGATGCACTGGAACCACCCTAACACCCACCCATACAAATCTTCCAAAGTGTATTGTAAATTTATTTCACTGAGACATGAGGGAGAGAAAAGTTACAAACAAGTCTCACCCATTCAGAAATATTATGTGAATAAAAGAAAAATATGTTCTAATTATTACATTGATGGAAGGAATATACAAGAAGAATATACCACAAAGAAAAAATAAACACATGCACACATACACGCCCTCATACCTACATACAAAGTAAGAAAATCTAAAAGATATTAATCATTGCATACATGAAATATAGATGAAGTTAGCAAAAGTATGTTTAAAAAATAGTTCATAAAACGAGTTCATTGTGTTCAGGAGAGATTTGGGGGAAAAAAAATCACTGTAGAAATGAAGATTAATCTAGAAGGAAGATAAGACTGAGTAGACCCCTGAATACTCTTTCCTATATTGCTAAATTTGATTTTGCAGCAATTTCTTGAGAATTTTTACACAAATCCAAAAGAGTTATTATTCCATTTACATTTTTTTTCTTGGCATCTCTTTGGTTTTGGCATCCAGGTAATACTGATTCCTTGAATGAGTTGAAAAGTGTTTCCTCCTCTTCTGTTGTTGTAAGAGTTTGTAGAGGATTAGTATTGATTCTTATTTAAATGTTTGGTGTAATTCACCAGTGAAACCATCTGGTCCTGACCAGACTCCTCAGTATCTACCCAAAATAATTGAAAACAATTGGTCAGTTTGTTTCATTTGCATGAAAATGTTCATAAGCATTATGGAAGAAAGGGAAAGAAAGGAAACAACCCAAATATCTAACAGTTGATGAGTGACTTAAAAATGTGAAATATCATGCAATGAATATTTTTTGACCAAAAAAAAACAGGAATGAAGTACTGATAGATGCTGAAACATGGATGAAATTTAAAAAATTTATTCTAAGGAAAGAAGTCAGTCACAAAAAACACATATTGCCTGATAATATTTATATGCAATCCAGAATAGGCAAATCTATAGAGACAGAAGATAGAGTAGCGATTCCAGGTTTTGGGGTGGGAGAATGAGAAACAACTACTGACTGTTACAAGCTTTCTTTTTGGAGTGATGAAAACCCACATCTCTTTAAACATAAGAAAAATTATATCATAGCCCTTAGATATCTCTAAATATTATTTGCATTAAGTAAAAAAATAAAAGGTCACGTAAAACTCAAAAACCAAAAGTGAATAGATTCCATAAAAATACAGTAAGAGAAATAGAAGGTAGGCAGAATATATAGGCACAGATAAGAAGAATATATAGGCATATAATTTGAAACATCAAAGATGAAAATGAAAAACACGACGTGAAAGAAATTTTGAAACTTTCAATTGAAAGGATACAATGATTTCTAAAGTAAACCACCAAGAAATGATCAATACTAAGTTGTATATATTAAAGTTACTGTTTCCTATGCAGAATTCAGATCAGAAGATGCTGTTACTTTTTTTTTGGTGAGGAAGATTTGCCCTGAGCTAACACCCATTGCCAATCCTCCTCTTTTTTTTGTTTTTGCTTGATTTTTTTTTGCTTGAGGAAGATTATCTGAGATAGCATCTGTGCCAATCTTCCTCTACCTTGTATGTGAGATGCCTCGACATCATGGCTGATGAGTGAGGTAGGTCTGCACCTGGGATCCAAACTCACAAACCTTGGCCACCTAAGTGGAGCACACAGAACTTTAACCTCCTGGCCCTGGGGTTGGCCTCCCTTGGTACTTTTAAGGCGTACCAAAAAGTTAACATCACATATTTCAATAGCAATACTTTAAGACAAGGTAAAATAGCAAAGAGGAAACTTAGCAAGAGACAAATATGAATACAGGATTAAATGTAGCCAAATGAACTTCAACCGTTCATTGTTAATGTCAATATTTTTTGTAGTAGGAAACCGAGATGTTGTATCTAAAAAAGAAGGGTCAATGGGGATAATATAAGGGGAATTTACAAAACTAAATACATTCCTAAATAACAAAAATATTCTAAAATAATAATGACACAGAGGGTAATGAAGAAAGACCACAAAAGGAAAGATGTCACATATGTTTGTGTGTATGTGTGACTGTACATATATATGCCTGTATAAGTCTGTGTGTGTATCAGACATATTTGTAACATGAACATCATGACAAAGCCAAGAATAAATATATGTTTAGCAATAATTGTAAATGTACCTAACACATCTTTAAAAAGAAAAGACTTTAAGTATAATTTCATGAAAGCCAAATATATTACAAGGTAATTCAGAAAGGTAAAAATAAAAGTATGGGCACATATACGTTTAGGTAATATAAGTGAAAAGATGGGATTGGTTGTAATTTTAATATTAGGAAACATAAAAGTCAGGAAAAAATCAAAACAAAACAAGGATACTTTATAATAATAGATTTTAATTCACAAGGAAGATTTGGCAGTGAGAATTATCTATGCAAATAGTAATGTAGCAACAAATATCTCAAAACAGGAAACTTCTCATAGAGGAGATGCAAAGATAGAAATAGAAACATTCTAACATTAGAAAAACTTATCACAATTTATTAAACATTTTAAGCTATGAAAACATTAATTAGGCTAAAAAAATTAAAATGTACATTCAATAAGATTATTTTTATATCTAAGTAATCACTAAGCTTTGCTACAAATAGGAGAAAATTCTCTCTCTTTTCAAGTTTATGAAAACATCCATATTAGTGAAAACTAAATCTGAATAAAGATAATTTAAAAACTACATTCCATCTATAAGTGAATAACATTTTCTAAAACTATCAAACTAATACATTTAGGCATTTAAAAATAACTTATTAAACCATTCTTAGGTCAAAGAGAGATAAGGAAAAAATCCAAAGTATTGATAATGAAAGTATGACATACAATAGGAGGGATGCCACTGACATAGTGTTCATTGGAAAATCCATGTACCATTCAGAAGCTAGAAGAGAATAGTAAATAGACCAATAGAATGAAGAGGAAAAATTTAAAAGGTAAAAGTTAAACTAGAAAATTTAAACAGTAACTAATATTTAAATAAAAAATGTCATCTCTATTTCACATGTCCCTTAATTGAATAAAGTAAAATGCATTTGATGATTTCCTACCTAAAATACTCGTTAATTTAGGGAATATTTATTGAGCAACAATATGTGTCAGACATTTTACTAGCCTTTGGAAAATAGAATAGACAATAAATTCAATATAAACTAAAGTCCTTATTGTATGAAATAATGATATGCACAGTGCGTGCATTTAAGAAATAAGTAGGAGGAGATGCAAAGTAGATAAACTGCCATTATCATAATGTAGTCAATGAGATCCTGATTAAGAAGAGGCATTACGTGGAAGGAATGATGTGAACAGTAGTGTGGAGAGCCTTCCAAACAGAAGAAAAGAAATGCAGAAAAAGTGTGAACGTAATATATTGTGTAAGAGATGCTCTATATTTGTATTATTGAGGTGCTATTTAAATTTGACAATCCCAATTTAAGCAAATGTCCTTACATTATACTCTATGTATTGAGGAGATTGTCCTACTGCAACTAAAGGGATTTTAAACTCAAAAAAAATATTAATGATAATGACAGGAAGGAAGGAGGAAAGGAAGGGAAAACACAACCACATACAATTAACTTGAAGAAGACATGTCCTTGCAATGAAAATGAGGTCTGCTGGAAGCAGGACTAAACGTGAGCATAGGAAAAACTCTCTTCTGTACTCTGGTTCTTAGGCCTGCACTGTGAGGAAAGGTGGTTCTGCAAGGGCATCACAGAGGAGCAGAGGTCAAAAGATAAAGGAGCCCCATATGAGTCAGGGTTATCCCTGTAGGGAAACACACAAAGCTGGCTAGGGTTTAGTAGGGGAAGAGCCCAGCCTGCCAGCCAGTTATACCTTATTCTCTAAATTGTGCTTTCCTCTTGTCATTTTTAAGTATAATTGTGATAAATGCTAATGCCTAGACTCTGTACTCTGTGAGGAAATAAAGAATGGGTTTGATATCCATGCTCTGTATGAAATAATAAAAGAGAGAGAAATGCACCCTCACAAACAGCGTGGTAATGGCATCAGGAATTTGAACACATTCTCTGTGATCTCCAAACCACAGGCTGGGATTAGGATCTAAAGGTGCAGAAAAGTATTTTGAACTAGAGTCCAAACTAATGATTGCATGGAAAGTAGTCTGAGATTATGCAAACACTAGTTTTGCTATTGATTAGGTGGTATTTGTTCAAACTAGTCAAATATAATTACAAAGTTACTTGTAACTGCAACCTGGGATCCTATTCAATTTGACCCATATTGAGATGAAAGTGAATACTACTCATTTTAAAGTAAAGATTTTGTTCATATGTGACTCTGTGTGTGCATGTGAAAATATAAATATACTATGTACAAATACCACATGTTGACATTTTAACCTCCTGTACATCAGAAAGTGAGTATATTTGGCAATAGGGGCTTTGTGGAGATGATTAACTTCAAATGAGGTCTCTAGGCTGGACCCTAATCCAATGTGAATGGTGTCCTTATAAGAAGAAGAATTAGGGCAAGAAACACACGGAAGAATAATGATGTGCAGAAACAGAGAGAAAATTGCTATCAACAAGTTAAGGAGAAAGGCCTCAGAAGAAATCAACCGTGCCCTCACCTTGACCTCATTCTCCTAGATTCTAAAACAGTAGGATATACATTTCCGTTGTTTAAGCCACCACTCTGGTAATTTAAGGCAGCCCCTACAATATAACACAATCAGTATCAGCGTATATAAACATGTAAGGGCATACGTGTGTATATATATGTATGTATATCTGAGAGTGAATTAAGTAAGAATCAAATGGGTGACGCAGCTTTTCTGCAAGTGTGGAACCTGCATGTGTTGAGGTATGAGTATGATCTTTATCTAAAAATGTCTAAGAATAATAGAAAGACACTAATAAACTAAAACAAAACATTTTTATCATTTTAACGTTGAGATAAGGAACATTATTCCTAATTTGTTACAATTTAATGGTTAATATGAAAAATATACTTTCTTGAGACACCCATTTTTACCAAATACTCTTTTCATTGCCTCCTTTACATCTTTGTTCCTTAAACTGTAGATGATGGGATTTAGCATGGGAATCACAATGGTGTAAAATGTTGACACTGTCATGTCATGATCCAAAGCATAGCTGGAATTTGGTCTCACATACATGAAAAGAATTGTTCCATGATAAATTGACACTCCAGTTAGGTGAGAACCACATGTAGAAAAGACTTTTCGTCTCCCTTCAGCAGAATGCATCTTCAGAATCTCCACCAAAATGAAACCATAGGATATCAGGACAATCAGGATAGTGATTATCTCAATAGATCCCACAAAGTAGAAGAGTAGAAACTGGTTTGTGTGAGTGTTAGAACAAGAAATAGCAAGGAGAGGAGGAATGTCACAAAAGACATGTCTGATTTCATTCGATGCACAGAAAGATAGACTAAATGTGGCCCCTGTGTGTATAGAAGCATGTAAAATGCCACAAAGATAGGAAGCAATGATGAGTGGCACATAGACCCTGGATGACATGTTAATTGAATACAGCAGAGGATTGTAGATTGCTACATAGAGATCATATGCCATTGCAGCCAAGAGAAAGCATTCTGTGGTGCCAAACGTAACAAACAGAAACATCTGTGCTACACATCCAAGGAATGAGATAGCTTTATTCTCTGACAGGAAATTGACCAACATTTTTGGGGTCCCAACTGAAGAATAGCAGGCATCCAAGAACGATAACACACTCAAAAAATAGTACATAGGATTGTGGAGGCGGGAATCCCCAATGACCAATACAACCAGTCCCAAATTTCCTATCAGAGTAAAAAGATAGATTGCTAGAAATAGCAAAAATAGGAAGACTTTCACTTCAAAATCGTCTGTGAAGCCCATCAATATAAACATGGTAACTTCAGTTGCATTTTTTAACTGAATCTGGTATAAATCTAAATCTGATGTTAACGTTGACATTTCAGTTTTTATTTATAGGTTTTAAAGCAATATTTTTGAAAATGGAGCCCACTCTTTTATCCTCCTGTTTCTTAGAAGGGTATATTGAAATCCTTGGTAATGATGGAATAGTCAGTAGTGAAGAAGTTGGGTCCAAATGAATTCACTACCCTGTTAAATTAAATAAACTGTTTTATTAAGTATTTGGCTACGTTTACCATGTTAAAAACATGGCAATTTATGTGGTTTAATTTCTAGTTTATTTTTTGTTAAATTTACTACCATTTGTTTTCATACTCATCCTCTGAAAATTCAAAAATATGAATGAATATAAGAATTTTTAAATGCAACAATATTAGTGTAGATAGTATACATCTGAGTCCAAATCCTAGATTTTCAACAGTGTGCATGAAATGCCTTTCCTTAATGTTCAAAATCATTAATATGGGAAGAACCATAATTATATCACAAAGTTGGGTTGTATTTTAAATGAGAAAAACAACGTAAAAATTATTTAATTTTAAAATGTTCCCAGATGACTAGAAAATAGGATGTTAAACTTACATTTCAAGTTGTATTATGGGGTACCGTTTCCTGATCAAACCATCATATGTCCTCTTTTTGGCTATGATCCTATTCCACTAGCATTTATGGAACACTGGAGAACAGACAGCAGGTCTTATTCTGGGTGCAGATGCACTTGCATGCAAACGGTAGTAGGGCATTGGTTTGGTTTTGTTTTTCAGTTTTCTTTCATGATCAAAATATCACGAAGTTGTCCATTAAGGCCTCCACAGTTTGACTTTATGCCAATGTAAGATTTTTCTCTATTCATATACTCATTATTCTTGAAGATTCTTGAGTATATTTTTGAGAAATATTTCTGTTAAATATAAATCATGGCCATTTCATTCATATATTATAGTTTCTTAGAGAGAATCTAAAATTGTTATAAACGAAGAACCACCCAATACTAGATTATTAAAGTTATAGACGATATTGCTAAAGAATAAATTCACTACATAAACCTCAAAGTAGCGATTTACTTCTGGTATATTTTTCCATCAGACTGTTGCTCATTCGGTGGAATATGAAAAAAGAAAAGTGTATAAAAGAAAACAATGAAAAAGTTGAAGGGTCACCTGCATCTGGACTGAGGACTTCATGATTGAAACAAAATTAAATATTGCAACTACCATATTTAGGAGCAAGATTTCAGCGCTGTGATTCGTGTTGTTCCTTCTGTGTGTCATACATCAAAATGTATTTCAAGGAGTGAAAAATCTGCATTGTATAAGGTGAGGGACATACAAATGATTTATATTGATAACATGAAACACATTACATTTCTGTCACATTGAGCTGTCCACACATCAAGAAGGAATGAGAAAATTAGCTTAAAACTATTCTTTTTTTTTTTTTTAAGGAACATTAGCCCCGAGCTAACTGCTGCCAATCCTCCTCTTTTTGCTGAGAAAGACTGGCCCTAAGCTAACATCCGTGCCTATCTTCCTCGACATTATATGTGGGACACCTACCACAGCATGGCTTGCCAAGCGGTGCCACGTCCACACCCAGGATCCGAACCAGTAAACGCTGGGCTGCTGAAGCGGAACGTGTGTGCTTAACCACTGCGCCACCGGCCGGCCCCAGTTTGAAACTATTCTTAGAAGAAGAAAGCTACAACAGGTTTTTATTTTCCCAGAAAGTTCTTGCCAGATCCATGTGGAAGGTTTTTTATTAATACATAAATAAAATAGCTTTTTAAATGTGTTGATGCCAAACCACAAAAAAAGGAAGAAATTGTTCATTTAGTCCTTAGAGAATTCTAGACTAAAAAATATTATTAGGCTAGATTTCAACTTCTGTGTAAATACGGACAACTCACACGTTACTCTTGAGAACACACACGTCTTCTAGTAATTTCTAGTGTAGTTTGGTTACATTAATAAAATAACATAAAATTATCCATTAGTAATATAGATATGTATTAGTGCATTTTTTGAGCATCACAAAAAATTCATTTCTGTTTGAAAAATTCCTCATTCTCTTTCTTTGTTCCTCCATTTTCCTGTCTCTTTTTCTCTAGAATCAATGGGTTATGTAGAAAAATATTAATGAGAGTCAGGGACAAAATAGGAATTAGGCAGATAGGAAGAAACACAGTGAAAACAAAACAAAAATAAATATGCAAGCAAATTTAGAAAAATGTACCAATAGACAATCTACTCAAGGAATCCATCACAAAATACACATTGATTGTTATATACAAGAGAAATTTCAGTGACATTACTATTCTAACCTTTACTTAACTGATGTGCCCGAGATAATACATTTGTGGAAGATTAAAAACACTATTTTCGGACTCTAAAAACCTGTATTAAAATTTCCGATATAGGGGCCGGCTCTGTGGCTGAGTGGTTAAGTTCACACGCTCTGCTGTAGCAGCCCAGGGTCGGATTCTGGGCGCGGACATGGCACCAGTCGTCAGGCCGCGTTGAGGCGGCCTCCCACATCCCCAAACTAGAAGAACCTGCAACTAAGATATACAACTGTGTACCGGGCAGGGCGGGGGCGGGGGATTGGGGAGATAAAGCAGAAAAAAAACCAAAAATATTGGCAACAGTTGTTAGCTCAGGTGCCAAAAATAAAAATTCAGATATAGTACTTAGTGACAGTGTAACCTTGGAAAAGTAAATTTATCCTTCCAAACTGAAGAATAACTAAGACTGACCAAATTGTCAGGCATATCTTGTTCAACTACATGAAGAAGGTGTAATTGCAGAGTGTTTATTTATGAGATGCATTAAAGTATGTTTTATAAAATTATTTTTGTATTAATTTTTGTATTTTGTATTAAAAATAATTGTATTAATTATGGGTGAAAATGCATACAAATGAAAAATGACTTCCAAATTTTACTTAACTAGAAAATATTAATAAGGAGGGTTTTTTTCAATGTTTTTTTTTCTTCATCTTCTTCTCAAAGCCCATCAGTACATAATTGCATATTCTAGTTGTTGGCCCCTCTGGTTGTGTTATATGGGACGCCACCTCAACCAGGCTTGATGAGCAGCAGTGCCATGCCCACGCCCAGGATCTAAACCAGCGAAACCCTGGGCTGCCGAAGTGGGGAGCACGAACTTAACCATGCGGCCACGGGGCCGGCCCGTAATAATTTTTCATCAAAGCACTGAGTAATGAGTGGGCATCAAACCAGAAGCTTAGTATTTCTTCTTCTAGTTATACGTATGTCTGTTATATGACACTTACGATATATTAAAATATCTTTCTCATGAGATTAAACTCAGTGAATTCCAGTATTCTATGATATCAGTCACCTTAAAAATATAGCTCTGCCTTGGCATTCTGACTTTGGGGATGACAGGAAAATAATAGCATGTTTACTTAAATTCTCCTGATAATTTTTCCCATAATAATTTTCTTATAACTCTTGATTTCTCTGATTTTACCTGTAGTACAAGAAGGTGGTTTATGAGTGAAGATATATTTTATTCCCACTCGTGCCCCATTAGCGCAATTATTCCCTTTACTGTGGGGAATTGAGGAAGGATAGACAAAAAGTATAGGGTTTATTTACTTCTTCCAAGATGTTTTTCAAACAGGCATTTCTGTCAACTAATGTTTATGGAAATTAAAACTGATTGTATTTATATCTAAGTGATTTCACTTTAAGAGATAGAGTCTAGAAAGACAAAAATATAGGTGTTGAATTTTTAACAAAACATTATCAATCTGGAGAACTAAAATCAAACCAGTTCCTCAATGCTTATACTGTGGGAATCACAAACTACCAGACATTCAAGAGAACACTATCATAGGTATTAAGCTTGAGAAGGAGGAAAGTTAAGACAATAGCTACCACATGTTGTTAAGCAGCTACTAGAGGTTAGAAGTTTTGTGTATATTGTCTCCTGTAGTATACACAGCAAACTTCAAACTGAATCATTCAGCTTCCATTTGTAAATGATAAAATTGAGAACCAGCCTATAACTTGATCAAGGTTACAGAGTTAGTTACTAGAAGAGAGAAGATTCAAGTCCAGGTTTCTCTGTCTCCAAACTTGAAGCTATTTCCACTTTACCATATTGCTGACTCATTGTGACATGCCATAATTCTAGAAATGTTATCCCTTAGAAGCAACATGAAATAACATCCTCATGTATTTAAATTCTTTTATAAACCCATAAGCTTAAACAGACCTTTATATTAAAAAAATAAATAAACTGAAGTGGCTTCTAGATCAATTAGCTAAGCAATAAAATAAACAAAATTAATTTGTATCCCTCCAAGAAAAATATTAAAATTTCGATCTCAAAATGGCATGTTCTCAATGGTTGGTTAATAGTTAATTTCCCTTCCATTTAATAATTTTCCTAAATTTGAAATATAGCCCCTTATTTGTGCTACATTTACCTAACTGATTTCTCCCATTAAGGACATTAAATCAAATTTTTAACTTACAAATATATTGACTAAATCTGTAAAGAGTCTTTCCTAATATTCCTGCTATGTTCCCTGGAATCCTCTCACTCAATTTTTAATTCAACTCTGAGTTAACTAGAAAATTCTATCTCAGATTTAAATATGAAAACATATAATGTAGCTTGAGATTCAAGGTTATAACTTCTGAAATATTTTGTAAGTAATGAAAAACCTTTCCTCTTACCTATGGAAATGAACTGCTCACTCAATTAAGGTGCACTATGAGTACTAAGCATTAGGAGTCTTATACCAGGTTCTTGCAACTTTTCTTAAAGCCCACAAGGATGCCCCAGGGAGAAATTACAATAATTCTCTTTTGGGACAGAAAAATAACAAGGTGATTTTGTTTTATGCAATAGTAAACAAGTGAATGGTTCTGGAACAATGCACTACATGATGAGAAATGAATACATGAATGCGCTTTGGCTTCTAGTATAAAATGACCCCTCAGTTGAAAAAGAATTTGCACAGGACTGGAAAAGAAATTTAATGATACAGGCCAGAGCCTGAACTATGATATTAAATAGTTGTGTGCCATTGGATTGATGACTTAAATTCTGTGAAATCCAGTTTCTTCTTCCTTGGAAATCACCTGTTTACTTCTCTCAAAATCCTATAAATATGTTCAGGAAACAATAGGGAAGCATAAGCTATGACAGAATTCACAATCATTTAATAAAGATTACTATACTTATTTAACTCTGAGTGTGCTATACTTCTAAGTGATATGAGAGAAATGTTTAAGCACTTTGAGTATTTAATAGAGGAGATAAGATAAAATATACGAATAGGAAGTGTTGAAAGCAAAGATGGGACAGTATGCAGATAACTGTAATATTCGATGTAATAGATCATTAGATATTAGAGATCTGGCAGAGATAATGGTCAAATTTGAGTGGTACGGTGTCTTGTCCTTTCCTGGGGACCCTATATTTTAATGTAGACTAGTACTATGCTATGTACTTAAATTCTTCAAAAAACTGTGAAAAATACTGAGGTGCTTAAGCTCTATGCCCAGAGATGCTAAAGTAGTAGATAGGAAATGTTTGTCATGGAATCTAAATTTAAAAAAAAAAAGAATAAAAGAAGGAAAGAAAGAAAGATGATACTGATAGGCAGCAGGATTGTGAATAAAGGATAAATTAATTAAATGCAATCTTAAATGATCTATATATTCAATGCAATCTATTAAAATTAAACAAGAATTTTTGCGGAAATTGACAAGGTAATTCTACAACTTATATAAAAGGCAAAGGAACTAAGGCAGTCAAAGCAGTTTTGAAAAAGAAGAATAAAGCAGGAATCACGTAATCTGAATTCAAGATCTACCACAGAGTTAAAATAATTAAAAGAGTGTAGCCTTGGTGAAAGGATAGACATCTAGATCAAAGAAAGAGAACTATGTCTTCAAAAATAGATTCAAATGATATAGTCCATTGATTTTTGACAAAGTTGCCAAGCAAAACTCTATAGAGGAAAGATAGTCTTTACTTTTGAAGATGGTACCAAATATATAGAATAGCCTTAAGCCACAAGAAAGAGATACTGACTCATTCTTTACATCATATTTAAAAGTTGTCTCAAAATGAATCTTAGACATTAATATAAAACCTAATACTATAAAGTTTCTGGAGAGAAAAATAGGACAACATATGAATGACCATGGGTTAGTCACAAATTTTTGTATAAAACACAAAATGCATGAACTATAGAAACAAAAAAATGATAAATTGTACTTCATCACATTTAAAATCTGCTTTGTGAAAGACACTGTTGAGAGAATGAACAAACCACAGACTTACACAAAATATTTGCTAAATAGCTGTTCAATACAGAACATGAATCCAGAGTATAAAAGGACTCTAAAAACTCAATAGTAGGAAAACAAAAGGAAGGATAAACAGTAAAAAATAGGCATAAACTTGAACAGACATTTCACCAGAGAACATGATGGCAACCAAGACGTTTCACCAGACAACAGACATTTCACCAGAGAACAGATGGCAACCAAGCACATGAAAAAAACATGCTCAATACCATTTGCAATTAGGGACATACAACTACAATGTGATTCCAAGCACTTATCAGAATGACTAGAATTTTAAAAGTATAATAACAAATGACAACACAAAGCGCTCACACCTGGCAGAAAAACTGGAGCGATCATCCATTGCTGGTTGGAAAGCAAAATGTTGCAGCTGACCCTGCAATCTCATTCTGAGTTAGTGATTCAGATAAAAGAAAGCATGTCTTCACAAAGACCTCTATACCAATGTGTATAACAGCTCTATTCACTATGTTCTAAAAATGCAAAAAGCCAAACGTCCTTCAACTACTGAGTGGAAAAACTAACCATGCTACTTTTCTGTGTAAATTTTCTTCAGGAAAATTAAAAAGGAATCAAAATCTTATTTTGTTGTAACTTTTCTAATACACTCTATGAACCCTCTTACTTCAATGTTCTTTCTATCAGTCTGTCATTTTACTGATAGACCCATTAATGAGATGGTTATAAATTATTGATATGTGTTAATTTTATATTTTTATGTTTTTATCATTATGAAAATTGTAATTTAGTACCTTTAGGTGTATCAGTTTCTATCAAATCAATTTCTTTCTTCGCTGGAAATCGATTTTTCTCCATCTCTCTCTAGCTTCTCTTTCCTTAACTACGCTTTCTATAGTGACTATTCAACTGTTGTATTTTGCTAAATTACTATTACTATATTTCTGAATTTTTATTTTATTTTGATTCTTTGGTTTATTATTTTGAGTTCTCTGAATCATCTTTTCACATTCTCCTGATCTCCAGTCATCTTATGTCTGACATGTTTGATTTTCTTGAAGCTTTAGCCATTTAAAACTTTTTATTTTATATTATTTTAAGACATATTTAATATGGTATGTGTTTGATTTCCTTACTGACCTATTTTATGCTCTAATTTTAGTAATATTTGGAACTTTTTGTTATCTTTATCCTTTTTCCATTTAAATGTCATTATATGGAGTCCAACAGTAATCCTTTTGTTCCTTCAACGGGTAAACGTGGTGGGCATCTTGGCTATCAGAAGGAAGTATACATGAAGTTGGAGATATATCAAGATTCTTTACCAATTTCATGCTCAAGAAATCACCCTCATGTTTTTATCATGGCCTTAAAATACAGCCACATTAACTCACAGAGCTAAGTTTGATTCAAGAGTACATTCTACCTGCTGTTTTTAATAACTAAATAGATCTTAGCTTCCAAAGGAGTACTCTGTACTTTAGATGTTGTATGTTGCTTTAACAGTACTTTCTGAGTCCTACATCTTGCAGAACCCCAGCCAAGTTGAAACTTTCTTTCTGAGTGTATCTACCCTACTCATTTGACATTCTTTTCAGCATTTTATTACTCTAGGGGAAGCCCTGTTTTTCAAAGCGACTGCATGCTGCATATTTCTGAGATCTCAATGACACATAGCACCATTTGTCTCTCACACTCCCTTGTGACATCCTGATTGAGTCGGGGTGGGAGGTGGGGAGCATCTGGAAAATGGAAGATAAATTAAAATTCTATTCGGCCTCGCTTTTCTACCAATGTAAGATTTCTCTATTTTGGTCCTAGGCGTGTGTGTGTATGAGTGTGTTTATTGTGTATGTGCGTATCTATCAGTCGATTAATAGATATTTTTTATTTAAACTCAGTTGTATTCATGATTCACAAAATTACATGACATAAAGACCTACAGAGCTTTAAACTTTTGAGGTATCCTCCATATTTCTATGACATTTGTTGGACTTTTCTCATTGCCTTGAATAATAATCTTCCAATAAACCCAAATGAGTTCTTTATTCATTTAAACCACACACTTTAAAATTTTAAGAGAGTAAAAGTGCCATGAATTTGATTGACAATAAATTAATTCTGCTAAATTCGCAAGAGATATATTGTGGTTTTGGATTACTATATTACGTATATATGTAATATACATATTTACATATGTATATATGTATTTATATATGTATATCACAAATATATACATAAATATGCATATTTATGTATTTATAATACATATATAAGTGTGTATATACATATAATATACATATACAAATATGTATATTACAAATATACATTATTTACTGACATGTTACAACAAAAAATGGCTTATATTGCCAGGAAAGAGGGCACTGATTCTCAGAGAAGTTAGTGCTAACTCACTGTCAGAGCTATGATATAAAGTATGTCTCATATATTAAGATTTCTTATCTAGTATTAAAACATAATATTTTTTCTTAAGGCATCATTTTAAACCAGAGACCAAATAAAACTTTATTTATTTTATAAATATCAACATGTAGTAGAGTATTCCAGAGCCACTTACTTTTTTATTATTGAGTAAATCATCGTGTTGCTATTTTGAGCCAGAAGACAATTGGGGCATATTCCCCTTAGGCACCTCCTGTGGGTTTTATCAAGAGTAGAGTTAAGTGGATATAAACAATTTAAATTAATCATATTCACAGTGTATCTCAACCTGCCTTTGCTGTCCCACAGTTAAGAGAAAACTTCAGATCATCTGCAGAATATTTTAGGAGATAGGACTTAAATATCAAGGTCAGATGCCTGTTGCATAGGTGGATAGAATGTATTCATCACAGTCTGATTTATGCAGAGTCTAAGAATTAAAAAACAATACTTCCTGGAATAAAACAAAGCAAACAGAAAGTATCAAATTTATGTTTGTGGAATGCCCCAAATAGAGTGCATGTTTTCATTTTCCTGGTGAAAGAAGAGAGACCAGTCCAAAGTAAAACAACAACAATCAGGAAATTTATCAATAGAAGGCAGAAAACATTTGACCAATTCAACTACATTTTGATATAATGAGAAAAATAATGAATAATTCTTTTAAGTTAATTTTGCTAGCTATGTCATGAAGAATCCACTTCAGATTACTACTTATTTCATAATGTTTCCCTAGTCTTAATAGCTTAAAATATATCCAAATACATCAAAGATCATGTTTTGTTTTATTTCAGTGAGAGGTTGAGGGAGGAAGTCACCTGCAAAAGGAAAGCTTTATTTAACAAGAGACAGTGAAAAATGGTGAAAAGCGTGTGCACCATGCAGGAGGCCTAGGAGGGAATCTTGGCTCTGGCGCTTATTCTCTGTGAGAGTTGCTATAAACGTGAAATAAAAAAGGTGTGCACAAGTCCACTCCTACAGCTTCATAAGTGCTTATTTCTCTCCTCTTTTTCAAACTTAGTGTTTCAATAACTAGTCCAGGATATTTGGAGTATTCTGCCTTTTATTAAAGTGATAATTTTGGAAGTGGCTTTACACTAATTATAAAAGATACTTCTATGTTATTAAATACTTCAGGAATCATAGTCATTTTCTTTTTATAATTCTGAGTCCTTTCAACATGGACTAATACGAATTTAGTCATGCCCATCTAACAGAAATGCCGATTTTAAGAGAAATTTAATTGAAGTATTTAACATTGTAATTTTTCATTATCTTATTTGTCCAACGCAAAGCTAATCGGGCTGCAGTGTGGCAGATGGGATTGTGGTGATGTGTGTGTAGAGTTTTGTTTTTTGTTTTGCTCTTTCATTAACAGATCATACAATTCAAAAAACTCTACTCTCTAATCCATACACTTAAAGAGTGCATAGAGGAAAAATCATTACCATAGTTTAATTCATTGGTTTTAGTCTGATAGAAGAGTGTTTAAGTACGTATAAATCATCACAAAATATTTATTACATGTAGCTAAAGAATGAACTATCTAGTTCGAGGCTCTGGTCAACTATGTTTTTCAATGATTTAGTTGTAACAGTGTTGTGGCCCAATGTTTGCTAATTTTTAAAAAGAAATACATGTGATGAGAGAAGTTCAATTATATGAGCGTCTTAATGTTATACCCCAAATTGACGAATATAAAGGAAATTGCTTTAAAAATTTATTGTTTCTCATGTTTAATTAGTCTGCCTGGCTGTGTGTTATTGTGTCTGCTTTGTCATTTAAATTTATTGCTATTTGAAAGAGGAGCAAATTTTGGAGAGAAAGTCTAATCTCAAAGGTGGCTTTTAATTATTGAGCTGAGTGAGGAGCACAATCCTATGTAATTTTCCTCGTACCAGGTTATCTATCACTGAACTGATGGCAAGAATTGTATTGGGCTTGAACTTTTTCTTGTCACCCCTAATTACGTTAAAACAGAGATTGATTTCACTATATTCATCCAAGTTTTTCTTTTCTTTTATTTCTATTTTTATCTTATCTCCATAAACTCTTATCTGAACCTCCCATTGGTATTCGTGCCTTCCCACCCCAAGGCATTTTTAAAATAAGAATTAAAATAAGAATTAAAATAAGAATTGTATGTTTTCCTATCAATTCATTAAGAAGTTTTCCAATGAAATGATATATTTCAAAGCATCTTATAGTATGAGAGCCACTCAAAAATATTCAGTTAATTAGAATAAGTGGTTTGAGTACCCTAATTTGTTTTGTCTTAAATTTACTTCCAATATGTAGGATTCAACCTAAATTCTGCCTTCTCTGATGTCTCATATATTTCTTATTTTTTCGGCCTTTAATATTTCCAATAATTCTACGAAAATATTATTGCCTGATATTGGACAATTCTAAGGAATCCTGACTTCATCTTTCCCACAAGATTGTTGGTCTGTGCTTTCTTCTCCTTCCATCACTATTTCTAATCCAAATGTCTCTTTCTCTTGCTGGTGGGATCCATATCAATGTATTGAAGCTGGAGCTTGACTTGTATTATGAATTTAAATAATGTACTATTTAATACTATTTGCAGCAGATTGTGTGCCCTCAAGACACACTCAAATTTTCTATGGGTGGATATATAAAAAATAAAATAAATAGGGGCTGGCCCCGTGGCCGAGTGGTTAAGTTCGCGCGCTCCGCTGCAGGCGGCCCAGTGTTTCGTTGGTTCGAATCCTGGGCGCCGACATGGCACTGCTCGTCAGACCACGCTGAGGCAGCATCCCACATGCCACAACTAGAAGGACCCACAACGAAGAATATACAACTATGTACTGGGGGGCTTTGGGGAGAAAAAGGAAAAAAATAAAATCTTTAAAAAAATAAATAAAAAATAAATAGCTGTAATGAATAACTTGAATAAAATCTATCCTCCAGCTAGTGCTATCTTATGGACCAATAATGGAACTTTGAATTCAGGTTTAGATAACACTTTGACTCCTAATTTGATTAATTATGGGACTATGCAGGAATGATTTCTGGTCTACTTTCTAACTTTAATTTTTTGCTATGTGTTTATTCTTAAATGCTAAGTTCTAGGTCTAAGTGCAAAGATTGCTTCTTATCGTGGTTGTATTTTTAATCACAGATCTTTAGGAACTTCTTTGTTTCTTTTAGATAATGGTGACTTAACTGTTATTTCACTGAATCCAAAATCAACAATATATAATCAAGTGTAATATTTTGAAAGAAAAATTATATTTTTTACTTTTTCTTATTATTCTCTCATTTTTACCACAGAGTTTTGAGAAAGTAGAAAAACATAGACTATCAAGAATTAAACTTCCAAAAGCAATACAAATGACCAAATATTTACCCAAACAGGACAAAATAATGCTAAGTATTTGAAAAACAAATTAAATGAGACATAGGTTGCCATATAATTCTATGTTCAATCATAGTCCATCTTCTTAACAAAAATCTTAATTAGTTCTTTTCAGAATAACCTAATGGAGTTGGAAAAATTTTAGAAGGATTAACTCATAAAACATTGCACTTCAGTAGGCTGTCAGACTGTCAAGCAAATCTACTACAGCACACACTATTTTTAAGTTATTGTAAAAGTTAATTTTAACATAATTTGCCATTTAATAATTACTGTATTGTTTTTAGCTAAGCATTAATGTCAGGATTCTATAAGGAAATATTTTTAGCTGTTCACTTTGTGTTTTAATGTTTTTAAATAGGAAAACAGCTAATAAAATACAGTGTTAAATTAACCATTTGACTTGATGGTTTTAGAAATGACATGAGTTGAGCTCATGAGTAAAACTCAAATCTTCCACTTGATTCCATAATGAGTGGCATCAACCTTTGAGCAATCAGCCTGTTACTGTGTCCTGAAATGCTGCTGGGAAATTATGCAGTGCCAAGAAATAAATATGAGGACATAGTTTACTTTCCATGAGACACAATATTGCTAATTATTGTCAAAGAAATATGAATTATAATTTTACAAATATCTTCAGGTTTGTTGCATGAGGTGTCAACATGAAGAATGTTACTGAAGTAACTATATTTGTAGTGAAGGACTTCACAGACAAGCTTGAATTGCAAATCATCTTATTCTGTCTTTCTGGAAATTTACCTGTTTACTCTGATGGGAAATTTGGAACTGGTTGTATTTGTCAGTGGGGAATCCTGGCTCCACAACACCGTGTAGTATTTTCTCAGTGTGTTATCATTCTTAGATGTCTACTATTCCTCATTTGTCACCCACAAAATGTTGGTCAATTTCCTGTCAGAGAATAAAGTCATTTCCTTCCTTGGATGTGCAGCACAGATGTTTCTCATAGTTACTTTTGGGACCACAGAATGCTTACTCTTGGCTGCAATGGCATAAGATTGCCACGCAGCAATCTACAACCCTCTGCTGTATTCAGTTAACATGCCACCTGCTCTATGTACCGCTCATCATTACTTCCTATGTTGGTGTCATGTTGACTGCTTCAGTGCACACAGGGGCCACATTTACCCTAACCTTCTGTGCATCTAATGAAATTAGGCATGTCTCTTGTAACATCCCTCCTGTCCTTGACATTTCTTGTTCTGACAAGCACACAAACCAGCTTCTAATCTCCTACTCAATGGGCATTATAGAGATAGTCACTATCCTGATTGTCCTGATCTCCTATGGTTTCATTCTGGTGGCCATCCTGATTTTGCATTCTGCTGAAAGGAGACAAGAAGTCTTATCCACATGTGGCTGTCATCTGACTGGAGTGACAATTTTTCATGGAACAATCTTTTTATATATATGAGACCAAGTTCTAGCTACTCTTTGGACGAAGACATGACAGTGGCAGTATTTTACACCCTGTGATTCCCATGCTGAATCCCATCATCTTTAGTTTAAGGATCAAAGATGTAAAAGAGACAATGAAAAGCATGTTTGGTAAAATTGGGTGTATCAATAAAATATATTTTTCACACTAACCACTAAATTGAAACAAATTAAGAATGATGTTCTTTGCCTCCATATCAAGAAGTTATGATAAAAGTGGGTTGTTTTAGTTTATGAGTGTCTTTCTATTCTTCTTTGACATTTATAGATAAAGGTCATAGTCATACCTCCACCTCTGCGGCTTCCACACATGCATAAAAATTGTGTCATATCCTTGCTTCTTACTTAAATCATTCTCAGATATGCACACACATACATATACATGCATATGTACCCCAAATTATAGGCACGTATGTGTACATATATGCTGATACTGATTGTGTTACTTTCTTAAGCCTGCCATAACAAAATATCACAGGCAAGTGACTCAAACAACAGAAATTTATGTCTCACTGTTCTAGAATCCAGACGTCTGAGATCAAGGTGAAAGCAGGCTTGGTTTCTTCTGAGGCCTTGTTCCTTGGCTTGTAGATGGCAGTCTTCTACCTACGTCTTTGCCTGGTCTTTTCTCTTTGTGTCTATGTCCTAATATCTTCTTCTTATAAAGACATCAGTGATATTGGATTAGGGCCCACCCTGAAGACCTCATTTTAATGTAATTACCTTAAAAAAGAACTTATGTCTAAATATAGTCTCATTCTGAGGTAAAGGGGTTAGGATTTCAATATTTGACTATTGGCGTATACATATATATATATATATATATATATATATATATTTGCACACACAGAGTCACATGTACATGTGATCTTTTCTTTAAAATGTATGCTATTACCTTTCATCTCAATGAGTCAACTTGGATAGGATCCTAGGTTGCAATTACAAGTACTTTATAATTATATCTGACAATCTTGAGGAAATACCACATAATCAACAGCAAAACTAAGCTGGCATATTCTCATAGCCCTTTCTATGGAATCATTTGTATCAGACTCCAATTCAAAGCACTCTGCTCCATTCTCAGATCCACCCATTGGCAGCAATCTAATCACACCCTGTGGTTAGAAGAACTTGGAGAACATGTTCAAATTCCTGGTGTCATTACTATGCTGTTTGTGAGGGTGCATTTCTTCCCCTTTTATTATTTCATTATTTCATCCAGAGCATGAACACTGAATGCATTCTTTACTTCCTCATAGAATACAGAGACTAGGCATTAGCGTTTATCAAGGTTATACTTAAACTAAAGAATAAGAAAAGACAAGCACAATTCAGAGAATTAGGTACAGCTCTCTGGCAGATTGGGCTTTTCCTACAACTAAGCCCCAGCAATCTTTATGGGTTTCTCTACAGGGCTGGTCTTGACTCAGCTTGGGCTCTGTTTTCATTTGACCCCTGTCCTTCTGTGAGGTCCTTGAAGATGCAACCTCTCCTCAGTGTCCAGGCCCAAGAAGCAGGAGACAGAAGGGAGTCTCTCTTATGCTCATGTTTAGCCCTGCTTCCAGCTGACCTCATTTTCATTGCAAAGACATGTATCCTTCGAAGTTAATTATATGTGGTCACGTTTTCCCTTCCTTCCCTCCTTCCTTCCTTTCATTATCATTAATTTTTTTGAGTCTGAAATTCCTTTAGTTGCAATCGCACAATCTCTTTAATATGTACAGTATAACCTAAGGACATTTCCCTAAAATGAGATTATTAAGTTTAAATAGCACCTCAACATTACAAATCTACAGCATCTCTAATCACCTTATATCCCCCTTATAATTTTTCTGCACTTCTTTTCTCCTGTTTGAAAGGATCTCCACACTGCTAGTCATATGATTCTTGCCTTTAAATGTCGATTCTTAGTTAGGATCTCATTGGCTACATTATGATAATGCAATTTACCACCTTTTTATCTCTTCATATGACTTGCTTATTAAATGCGCCCACTGTACTTTTCACTATTTTACATAATATGAATTTTAATTTGCATGTGATTTATTGTCTAATCTATTTTCCAGAGTCTAGAATGATGTCTGACACATATTGTTATTCATAAATATTCCATTAACAAATGAATATTGTAGATAGGAAATTGTGAAAAATGCTTTAATTCAATTAAAGGACACATGTAAAACAGAGATAGCATTTTCTATCTATCTATCCATGTGCAAATATTCGCTGTTCTCTAGATTTTCTAATTTATTATTTTCTTTTAAAATTTTTCCTCTTCCTTCTATTAGTCTATTTTTCTATTCATTTCTAGCTTTCTGAATGGATATGTATTTTCCAATGAATCTTATGTTATTAGCCCTGTCATTAGCATCCCCGCTTAATGTGTCATATTTTCATTATCAATATATCTGTTTTTTTCCTTACTTCTCTTCAACTTAGGAGTAGCTTAATAACTTATTTTAAAATGTGTAACTGGAATAGTTAGAGAGTTTATTTTTACGTGTTATCCATTTCTTAACAGAATGAAATGTTAAAATATTCTATATTCAGATTTGTTTTTCACTGACATACAGCTGTACATAAACATGAGAAGAAGGAGAATTATCTCTTATTTTTGGACAAAGCTTAATACATACTTATCCAGGGGCCAGCCAGGTGGCCAAGTGGTTAAGTTCGTGCATTCCTGTTCGGCAGCCCAGGGTTTTGCTGGTTCGGATCCTGGGCAGGGACATGGCACCGCTCACCAGGCAATGCTGAGGCAGCATCCCATATAACACAACCAGAGCACTCACAGCTAGAATAGACAACTATCTGCCTGGGGGCTATTTGCAGGACAAGGTAAGAGAATTCACTGAGGGACTCCTTGGCTGTTTGTCTCCATGGCGAAGGGTGGATTCCTCTGGGAAGCTTCAGTTTCTTGATATTCTCTGGACATTAGCTTCTCTGTAAAAGAACTTCAAGGACAGGTGATTAGATAAAACTTTAGTGTGAGTCCAGCTCGAGGCCATCTGGGCTTTAATGATTTGTAATTTCTATTTGGTTGTAATGCTCAGGGAGTCAGAGGTTAAAGAAACAAATATTTACATATGAGTGTAACTAAAGAAGCAGGGAACTGGGAATGTGTGCTTCTAGTTTTTAACCCCATATATGCTGGGTTCACTGTAGGGGAACCAATATCATGGCTGACATTAACTAAGAGCGAATAACATTATATCATATTTATATTAAATAGTATTTTGACATGGCACCATTAATAAGATTATGTTTCATATTATTTCAGACCACATCTTTCATAAAATGTGATATGTACTACTGTAAAAATGAAATTGCAGGGCAAATGCAAATAGTCTAAATCTTTCATATTGCTCAAAGATTGTTACATTTGTAATAACATTATGTACGTGCTTTCTAAACTATATTATAAAGAAGATAGGGTAGTGTTAATTCAATTTAATTCAAGCAGTATTTCCCCAACTTAAGTGTTATTACAAAATCATAGAATCTGTTGACCATCTTTGTCAATACAAACCAACAGTATACATTTCCTAATCTTAGAAATAGACATATAAGAAAGCAAGGTAAAAACACAGTTTACAAAAAAGATCAGAAAAACGAAAACAGCCTGTAACCATAGGAAATCACATAATGCATGTACAAGAGAAGAGGTGAGTCAAAAAAGCATATTAATAACAATAAATGTTTATCAAATACTTATCTCTAATTGCAAAGAAAAACAAATAGCAATAATTGTAAATAATATAGTATCTTACTGTTGCTTTAATGAAAACAATTTACCTAGATACAAAGTTTAACATATAAAACCAAATGCTTGGAAAATGGAGAAATATGTTCTTAAATAGCCTTTAAATAGCAAAGAAAATTAAAACTATTATTCAAAATTATGTAGAGAAAAAATTTAAAAATAAAGGAAATTTTAAAACTCCACCTGAAAACAATTTATGGGTTGCACAAAATCTGAATTCATTTTAATTCTTAGCTTTACAACTTGTCTGTGTTAAAAAATTAAAACAAATAAGGCAAACATGTAATTCAAGAATTTATTTTTAATGACCGAAGAAAATCAATAGAAATAAGGAGAAAGGCAATGGTTCTTTATAACACACAGAATTTCAACAAAGAAGTAGTTTACTGAAGCTTCGTACCATATCACAGAAAGCCAGCATTTTAAAATGTTTAGCAAATAACCCCCAAAGAGGTGTCACTGAGTCAATTTTTAACTTGATGAATTTACAACATTTCAGGTCCAAAGCATTACAAGATAAGAGTCTTGATTTTTCTCAGGTACCAAGAACACATTAGTCTCACAGTTTTCGATGACAAAGATATTATCAAATGTTAAACTTATAAATGTATAAAGAAAGATGCAAAGAAGTACACAGAAAACTACAGAAATTTTGCTATATATGTAAAATATGCGCATACATGTGTAACTATTGATCTAGAAGATCAAGAACTGGTAACAATTGCCACAATAATTTTATTTCCTTAATATTTCAGTATTACTCAAATTTTCTCCAATGTTAATATATACCACTCAAAATCAAAACTTGTGGAGTGCTGAGTTTTTCCTTGTCTGTTTCTGTGTTTGTCAATTAAGTTAAGCAAAAGTAATTTATAAAACATAAGTGAGGGGTTGCCCCGTGGCCGAGTGGTTAAGTTCCCGTGCTTTGCTTCGGCTGCCCAGGGTTCGGATCCTGGGCGCGGACACGGCACCGCTCATCAGGCCATGGTGAGGCGGTGTCCCAAGTGCCACAACTAGAAGGACCACAACTACAATACACAACTACATGCTGGGGGGATTTGGGGAGATCAACCAGAAAAAAAAAAAAAGATTGACAACAGTTGTTAGCTCAGGTGCCAATCTTTAAAAAAAAAAAAATAAGTGAATATTCTTTAAGAAAAAGCCATTGTGCATTAAAAATATTGCAGGAATGGAGGTCTTCTAATGATAATGGCCAGCATTTATTAGTACCGCCTTAGGTTCTTCACATCCATCATCTGATTTAAACTTTACAACAAGTCTATGGACCTGGAGTTATTATTTATCTCGTGCAGTTGAAGAAATGGGGCTTAAAGTTTCCATGGTTTATTAAGGGTTATACAGCTAAAAGGGTAGAGGATCTAGAATCTAAATCCTGAAATGTTTGGTTCCAGAGAAAGTACTTGCAATCACTGTACTATATTTCTTCTCTGTTTAATAAATAAATGATTCCATTGTGCCCTAAACAGAGCTCTTTTCTACAGTAAAATTCTCTGAAGTTGGAGTATGCATGGATTTGCATCATATAGTTTAACAGATGACAACTATATTGTCTCATTTTGTGCATCAATTGTCCTTAATAACTCATATTTATACCATATGTTTAACATGTGGTTTCCAATTGCAATACAGATTTCTACAGACATATTCCTGAAAATGTCCAAGATCCTAGTTGGTCAAATAAAGGATCGGTCAACAAAAATACAAACGAATTAAAAAATTCAATTGTTTTTGGAAACAGACCAGGGAAATGCCCTGTGAGGAAGAAAGGAAAGATGATCTTAAAAAGTTTAGCATCACTGTTATTTTAAATGCCTGGAGCCCTCTCTCTTCTGCATGACTCTAATGAGAGAATTTTTCATTTCTTTCTTCCTAACACTATAAATGAGTGGATTCAGCATGGGGATCCTGATAGTATAAAAAACAAGCCGGGGCTGGCCCCGTGGCCGAGTGGTTGGGTTGGCGCGCTCCGCTGCAGGCGGCCCAGTGTTTCGTCAGTTCGAGTCCTGGGCGCGGACATGGCACTGCTCATCGGACCACGCTGGGGCGGCGTCCCACGTGCCACAACTAGAAGAACCCACAACGAAGAATACACAACTATGTACTGGGGGGCTTTGGGGAGAAAAAGGAAAAAAAATAAAATCTTTAAAAAAAAAAAAAAAAAACAGAAGCCACTTGATCCTTTCCCAAACAGTAGAACTTACTTGGTTTTAATTAAGTAAAAATCATAGTGCCATGAAATATGGTGACTCCTAGGAGGTGAGAGACACAAGCAGAAAAGGCTTTCCACTTTCCCGAAGTGGAAGTAATTTTCAGGATAGTAGACAGAATGGACACATAGGACACAGATTTTGTGGTAAGAGACATCATTAATGTGGAGCCAGCGACAATGAATCTCATGATTTCGATGTCGTGTGTGTCAGTGCATGACAGGGCTAAAATTGGGGATGTGTCACAGAAAAAGTGATGGATTACACTGGAGTTGCAGAAATGCAATCTGCTTGTGCAAAGCACATTGACAAAAGAGTCTGTAAAGCCAATCAAATAGGACCCAAAGGTGAGGGAGCAGCAGAGTCTTGTAGACATAACAACTGGGGAGTGTAGAGGATTGCAGATAGCTACATAGTGATCATAGGCCATTGAGGAGAGAAGAAAACATTCAGTGGCACCCAAGAAGACAAAAAAGTACATCTGGGTGAAGCAGCTCATGTATGAAATATACTTGGCGGAAGTCGTTAAGTTCTCTAAGGTTTTAGGTGTGACAACAGTTTAGTAACAGCGGTGGAGAAATGACAGATGACTGAGGAAAAAATACATGGGAATGTGAAGCTGGACATCCAGGTGGATTACCAATATCATCGCAACATTCCCCAGCACAGTAATCAGGTATATCAGGAGAAAGAGCATAAAGAGAACCAGCTGGATCTCTTCAGCATCTGTCAATCCCATAAGGATGAAGTCAGGCACATTTGAATTAGTCTTTCTGTTCATTGTGTTCAACTGCTTTAAACTGTTGAGGAACCAAATTTGGTACTTACCAGGAATGACTTCAAAAGGTTTGGTTTACATGAACGGCCTGGCATATTTATATTGGTTTCATGTTTCTAGAAATTGATAATAATGAGTGGTTTACAAAATATGATGGAAAAAAGTAAATTTGATTGCCAAATACAGAAATAGGTATAAATTGACATTTGGTCATGATATACTAAAAGCTAACATTGCATAATTGGAATAAACTTGACACTGTTCTAAATGCTTCTCTTTATTAATGCATTTAATTCACAGGAGAACATTATAGAATGTGTGCTACTTTTAGCCACAGTTTTTAGATGAGAAAAGGTCACAGACAGTTAAAGTAACTTATCCAGAGTCAGAGCTTTTAAATGTTTGCTCTGTGATTCTACCAAGATAGACTGACTCCAGGTTGCATGCTCATAAGATTATAGTCCTGTTTGTAATTAATTTCAGCAAACCTGAGGAAAAAAATGCTGGATATATACTAAACAATGATGGAAATCAGTTTTGGTTTTTTTTTTGAGGAAGATTAGCCCTGTGCTAACTGCTGCCAATCGTCCTCTTTTGGCTGAGGAAGGCTGGCCCTGAGCTAACATCCATGGCCATCTTCCTCTACTTTATATGTAGGATGCCTACCAAAGCATGGCTTTTGCCAAGCGGTGCCATGTCCTCACCCAGGATTCGAACCGGCGAACCACGGGCTGCCAGAAGCAGAACATGCACACTTAACCACTGTACCACCAGGCCAGACCCTGGAAATCAGTTTTAATGCATCATTTACTGTCATTTTGTTTCCAGTATTATTTAATGCTAATGATAAATAATTTTCAACCTTAGCAGGATATATTAAAATTATAAACCACATATTAATATAAATTTCCAAAAGATACGGTTTTCCTAACTTGACCATTCCAAATCAAATTTTTGCCAAAAATTATATTTCTAAAATATGTACATTGCATATAGACCCTGATTCTGTCTACTCTATATTTCTGTGTCCACAAATCTTGACATTACTTAGGGTAAGGTCTAAATTCTATATGTATGCATACTCTTCTGATAATGTCACCATTTTATTTGATCCTAACTAAAACCCTCTAATTTTGAGAATAATACTGACTGTAAGCTAAAGTTCATGAAAAAAAACCTGTCTTCCAATGTCATCTGTCTAAAAATCTGTCAACCTCAAATTATTCTCACAAATCAAATATGAAAACCATTTGAGCTGAAAATTTCTGTAATATTTTTTAAATAAATTATTTTTAAATGTTAGTGCATTCACTTTTTGTTTTATTCTGAGGTAAAAATAAGTCAACCAAGAAATTTTGTTCAGATCCTGGGCAAATGGAAAATCTGCCAGAACATTGTGTCTAAAAAGAATATCAGAGGTCTACTGTAAGCAGAAGCAGAGCCGAATGTGCCACGTGTCTCATCCTGATAATTCCAGGGCACCTCACATGTGGGAGACTGATGATACTCCAACATTTGGTCATCACCAGGGACCAGTTTCAAAGGAAATTGCTTGGCATGTTTCCAAGGACAAAAGTTCAAGGAGTAAATGCAGTTGTGTTACGTTTTGAGAAAACAGTTGTCTTTTTCCTTAGAAGACACACAGTGAAGAGCCTGATGGATTGGCCTTCCTTTGGATGCTCTAAACTTTTGACTGAGGTGGTGGAGATGATATTTCTAAAGAAATACTTCATTACTCTATGACTGAAACTATCACAAATGGAAGGGCACATTTTTCACAATGAAACATTTTTATACTTAAAAATGTGATACAATCATAGGAGTAAATATGATCATTAGAAAAAAATTAGAATTCAACAAAATTCAAAGAACAAGATGAAAATAATTCAAAACTCTTGGACCACGTTGATGAATTCCTCCCAAGTATTTTCCTTGGTTCATATAATGCTTATTTTTGTACTAATAGATTTGCATAATTATTCTACTGTTTATTCAGTATCTAATCTAAATCTTATGATTAAATTTCGTCATATATCATGACCAATGTTATATTATCCTTTGATAAAATTCACAGTTTTATGTATTATACATTGACTGGCACTCCACAACTAACTTCTAGAAGTGTTCATTAGATGATAAATAGATATTTTGATTTTACTATTTTAGTGTAGCTGTTTTTTATTTTATAAGAAAAAATAGAGCAGGAACGCAAAATCAGCACTGAGAATAGTAAACATTTTATGGTTAATTTAGTGCCCCAAAACTCATTTCTTCTGTATATAACCAGGCCAAGTATTTTCTTAAATGTGAATCAAAAGACATTAAAATATGAAAAGAAAGCTGAAATGTTTTATTGAGGATTATTTGTCCAAGGTGAGGAAGTAAAGGGAGAATCTGAAAAGAGATAGGCTGAGAATCAGACTAAAATATTCTTGTGAGTCTTGCATTAATTCATGATACTGAAATCAGTTGTCATGTAGATTTAAAAGTGACTCAGAGGAAAGTCCGCTCTTACTCCAGAATTTAAGGAGATAATTTGTTGGTGTGGATAAAGCAGCTACTTTTGTGTTATTTTATCTTTGATAAACTTTGCAGGGGCAATTCTTCTAGTCATCAAAAATTCAGTGCTGCTAAGACAGCATTATTTGGAGATTAAAAAGCCTGCATAAACTTATTTGACAATAGGTAAGCTTGGGTGTTAAGCCAAAAGAGACTAATGGCAATCTTCAGTGTAAGTTCCACCTCAGTAGGCCTGGTTATTGCAAAACTACCAGGAGCAAGTTCTTCTTGCTCAATATTGTCCCAACATTGAAACCCATTTGTTCATGTTTAGTGTTGTTAAGGATTTCAGGGCTATTCTTGTACCATTTATTGTCATGGCAGAAACCAAATTCTCAATAGAGATTTTAAATCTCTTTTGATTTAATAATGATATAGGTTCATTCCCTAGCTCATTACAGTTTAAGTTGTGCTTCCTATATATTGTTTTTCTTTTCTCTCTCTTTCTTGGATTATTCTAGATACCATTTTGTTTTTTTTTTTTTTTTTAAATTTCTTTCTTCTTCTACTCATGAAAGAATGGATCTTTTTTTCTTTTTGCAATAAATGCTGTACAATAATTTTTGCTTTATAATTTATTAATTGTTAACTAAGTTTTCCCATTTTTGCCCTACTTCATTAGATTTGTGAGAGAAGAAAAATAAAAATTTTTCATCAACTCTTCTAGGTTCTTGGCTGAGACCCCCTATAATAAAAAACAGATTAACAGGATAAAAACAAATTTAGTAACGTGTATACCTCTTTATACAAGAGAGATACCCAGGAAAACTGAGTAACTCCCCCAAATGACCCAATTCAGCACCTTAAATACCATCTCAAGCTAAAGACAAAAGAAAATGTTGGAGGGGTGGGAGCCAGTTGTAAGAGTTTACCAGGAAAAGAAAAGTAAACAAGGATGTTTTAATTTCATGCTTTCTCCACTGAAAGAGTTTCTGAAGATTTAGTCATCCTGCTCTTCCTGGTACCTAGAGGGAGACATCCTTACAAATGAAGATCTCCTTTAAAAATAATTCTTACAAAAGGATAATTTCTATCAATTATTTTTATATAGCTCCTCTAACCATTCCCTCACATCAATATTTTGAAAGGCAAATATCATGCACAAAATCCTAACTTATTCTACACTACTTTCTCCCATTGTCAGATAATAATCTGCAATTCATTTCTGAATGGACCTCTAATCTTTGTGTATGGACATGAGAGTGAGTCTGACTCTATGTTATATCAAAAAGTTAGTTTCGTTCAATTTAATCTATTTTTGTTGAATAATTGTTCTTCAGGAATTCCTGCAATACTTCTTGCAATGAAACAAGTTAAGTGAAATAATCTTTTAAAAATAATTTTGATGGAAAAGGAATCTGAAAGGTGGTGAAATACAACATAAACTCAAGGAATACAAATGGTTCACAGGAATATTACAAAGTCATTAGAGATATAACAGACTGAAAGAAAAACTATGTCTTTATTTTGAAGGCTGATAAATATATTTTAAATTGAATATCTTTTTTCAGCATAATAGAAGAAGATATTTGGCAAATTTCACATACTCTGATCACTTCTGGGACAGAGGCACAAACACTATGAAGTTGCTTATCTGGATTGGTCAAGATAAAGAGTTCTGGGAGAGTCCAGTAGAAAGAATGACAGAAGCAATGGTAAACATATGCATGGCCCATTCTGGAAAGATGTGTATCTCAGGGTCTAGAGGGAAGTTACAGAAAGATCAGCTAGAAGAGAGAGTGATGGGAGGTATATCAGGGACAAATATAAAGAGCATATTGAAAAACATATATGGACATTTAATCATAACTATGGACAAATAAAATATATTACTACTGCTTATGGTAAGCAGGAAAAGTGTGTCATGATTTTGCTCCTACAGGGTGACCAGCAAGAAAGTGTTAATAATTTAAAAAGAACTATTAGATAAGTAATTTTATTAATACTAAATATTGTCTTGAAATTATCTATAGAAGAATACATATTCGATGAAAGTGAAAATAAAAACAATACATATAATTAGAACCAGGGTAAATAAACATAAGATGCAAAGGTCCTGATGTTACACACAATTATAAAAAATAAGCATTGTATTTAGAATACATGAATGAAAATCTTTGATGGATAAAGAGAGAAAAATGAAATATAATCAGTTTAGTAGTTCTCAATGATGATGATGAGAAATCTTCAGAGCAACCAATCTGATTCAGACACTGTGATTAGAAGGAAAAACATCTCAGGATAGCTTAATAGAAGGGAATGAGTGATGAGATAGACAGTATTCTCAAGCTGTCCTTAAAATAGTGTGTAGCATGTTTCATATGTTGTCAATGACAATACCTTATAATGTATAATATTACATTGTGCAATGAAGTTTGCAGAAGCCAGACCCCGGTAATATAGATCAGAGAAGAAAATTAAAAATCTCAAAACCAAATATATACATAGGCACATGCAGATTTCTTCCCAAGCCACTCCCAAGACTAAAGACTGATTCTCTTTATACAAGGTTTGTTTGTGACATATGATATATGAGAATGCCTAACCACTTCAGTCCAATTATTTAAAATCATGTATACAATGTATAATTCTGTGTATACTTATTTCCATATTCTAACCATTCAGGAAAAAATCATTTGTAAAGGAATATATCTGTTAATTACCATGCCATTTCTAACATATAAGTAAGAAATATTTTTGAAAGAATTCTAAAAATAGAATTTTCAACTAAACTCATATTTTTTGAATGCCAATATGCACATGATTGTCCAAACAACAAGGAAGGATACAACATGAGTAAGGTAGAATCCTTGGCCTTATGAATTCATCACTGTCCATTCACAAGCAAACAAAAAGTAAAGAAAATATTTACTGACATATTTTATATGTAACACCTTTGCCAGATGTTGTGAAGAGCACAAATGTGAATAAGTAAATTCCTCTCAAAGAGCTTACAATCTTCTTGGGGGAAGCGAAATATTATAAACACATACATTTTCTTTTAAGAGCACCTCATCAAATTGATCTTCAGTTCCTTTCAACATACATTTTAAATGTGATCGTCTAACTCCTCTGATTTCTATTCAATGATTCGTGCACAGAACCGACAGCACTGAGGGATACATCTTTGCCAGTGGTCATTTTGTGGGAGAGATCTTTAAACAGAGCTTATGTTAAAGTCTCTTTTCAAGTAAAGATAAAACAAAAACCCAGTTTCTCCTTTGAATACTATAGACTTAACAAAATCTTTCTGCCTGATTTGGAGAAATGAGAATCTCCATATGCACCTCCAAAATGTCTCAGGAATTATGGTACAGCTAGTGCTTCGTTTATCTACACACACACATGCACACATACACACATACACATACGTGCACGCTCATTTAAAAGGTTATGAAGTCTTTGAATTTAGGGAGGCACACTATGGTTATGTAGAAATTAAACTTCTGTTTTTGGTGGAAAACATACTCCACTTCATAAACACATTGCTTTTCTATGTAATCAAAGATCACATTTCTTAGATAAATGATCAAAATTTTAACTGTTATGGCAAAATGAATCAACATTATCAAGAGATTTCTCTATACTACCTGATGTCTGTTGTCATCATTAGTGTTTGCACCTCACTGAAATGACCTCAATCTCACCATCCCTCCCCCCCGTGTGGCTTATACTTGCTTTTGTTAATCTTATACTCTTTCCTTTGCTCTCAGGCTATTAGCTACCATTTCTTGTTGTTAATAACATTTAAGAGTCATAATCTCTTAATCTACTAATTTTCTACTTTCAATTTTTTGATAGCTGAGAAAACAGAATGTCGAACCGTATGAAAAGTCAATTTATTGTTTAACACGTTTCAGTGTGATGGCATGATCAAAGATATTCAAGGATGGATTCAATCGCCGGTCAGATGCCTCCTTACTTACTTGTGCGTGTCTATGTCTGAATAATTTATGTACTGAACTGAACTCCTAATATGATGATTCAATATTCCGTATAAACAAATAAAGTAATAATTTACCTCTCGAATTTCCAGACTCTAAGTTATCGTTTAGTTTGTGTTATGCCTTTTGAGTTTACTCTACTGTTTTCCTAATTATCGGAGCAATTGAATGCCTGAAACCATACAGGTTTGTTTTAATTGTAACATGAATAGATTTATCATGGAAAACGTTTTCTGTGTATGAATCTCAGGAGAGCATTTTTTACATCTTTGTTCCTCAGACTATAGATCAGTGGATTCAGCATTGGAATGACAATGGTATAGAATACAGATGCCACCTGTGCCTGCGTCAGGGATGATGTGTTATCAGGCTGCAAATATGTAAAAATCAGGGACCCATAGAAGATAGTTACACCTATGAGGTGGGATGCACAGGTGGAAAAGGCCTTCTGTCTGCCTGCTACAGATTGGATCCTCAGGATGGCTGAGATGATGGCAGTGTAAGTGATTGTGATGATGAGGAGAGAACTAAGAAGAGTGCACCCAGCTAAAACAAAGATCACCATTTCTGTGCTGAATGTGTCTACACAGGACAGGGCCAAAAGAGCTGTGGTGTCACAGAAAAAATGATTGATGGTGGAATCACAGAATGATAAACTGCTTATCACACAGATGGATATCATAGAATTTGTGAAGCCTATCATATATGGAATTACACCCAGCCAGGTACACATTTTCTGGGACATAACCATTGAATACAATAAAGGATTGCAGATTGCTACATAGCGGTCAAAGGCCATTGATCCCAGAAGAAAGCACTCACTACACACCAAACCCACAAAAAAGTACATTTGGACAAAGCAGCCAACAAAGGAGATGACTTTCTGCTTGGACTGGAAATTTACAAGTGCCTTGGGTGTTATAGTAGAGGAATAAAATATGTCAATGAATGCTAAATTGCTAAGAAAAAAGTACATAGGTGTGTGAAGGTGAGAATCAATTCTGATTAACATGATTAGTCCAAGGTTCCCCAAAACAGTGAACAGATAAATAAAGAGAAACATCAAGAAGAGGCCGACTTGTAGTTCAGGGTGATTTGTAAATCCAGAGAGGATGAAGAGAGTCACCTCAGTGAAATTCTTCTCAGCCATTTTATCAACTCAGGCTCCTGACTTACCTCCTGGATAACAATAACAAAAGTTAGAGAGGGATTTAAGTCTAAAGATCTAATAATCAAAGTTGACTTAGTCTCCAATAATGAGAGAGCAACAAAGGGAAAGCAAATGTTTAATGACTTGAAGTTAATTGAGAATTTATATATGATTTCCTTTTTTATTTATAGAACTGACAGACACTTTTAAAAAATTCAAAGTTCACAAATGTGTGGAGTTGGTAGAACTCTAAAAGATATGTGTCTGGAATGATTTTTCAAACGATTCCTCCTGAGACATACCATTCTCTATCCCAGTCTATGCTTGGGCCCAAAATTATATACTTAGGAATTTCTCTGTTGGAATCAAATATATGATACTCTCAGGAAACATAAAGGTTATTTAGGAAAGGAGGTTCTACAATTTGTAAATTTAATGATACCTCATGTGACAGTCTTAAATTTTCAACCCCTAAGAGTTACTTTACAGCATTGTTTGAGGAACTTAATAAGATCTTATATGGACACATGTAATAGTTCCATACATGTGATACATACATGTAATGCAATGTACTAACAATGTAAATAATTATTGAGCCCCTTGGACTCAATAAAATTTTGCATAAAAAACAATATAAATGTGTGTGTGTATATATATATATATATACATATTTATTTATAGACAGAGAGACATACTGCATACTTTACATGTTAATGGTAAAATTCTTTGTATATTTTTTCTATCAAAAAAATAGAAATTTCTTTCTATTTGTGAGCTAAGACCAAATGAGAAAATTAATCTATGACACAAACAAATTGTTTTGTGTTTGTAGTTAGTGAACATTTTTTTTCAATAAAAAGTGCATGATAGTCCATGACATCAGGCGTCAATTCATTGCCAAACAGCAGTTTTCAAGTCAATGATAAAAAGGCTACGAACAGTAAAATGAATGCGATTTGTTATATTTAAAATAAAGAATTAAAATATAAGGTGATCTCACTAGAAATTAGAGAACTTATTTGCTTAATTCAATTGACATATGCATGTGTTAAATAAAAACTGAAAATAATGTGATATTAATGCAAGTTTGTTTCAGACATTTAACACTCTGCTTGAGTAACCCAAACAGACTTGATGTTATAGTGAGTATATTTAATAATTCAATGTCTCCTGTGGTCATAAGTGTTCTTATTTATTTACCCATTCATTTGTCTAACAAACATTTAGTCAATGAAGGCATTTTAGTCTTGCCTGTCATTAAAGGCATTTTCCTTAAGGCTTACTGGAAGATGCAGGCACGTAAAAAGAAAAAGTCTCTCAGTGTGAGAAACACCGACACACACAAAGTTACCGAAAGAAGAAAATGATAAAAGTAGACTTACCTGGGATTTAGTCAACCAAAGGAAATCCCCTTCTCTTTCAGCCAACTTACACCTATTTTGACGTTTATGATCAGACAACAAGAAGAGAAAACATTGTGCAGTATTCACCAAATTCACCATTAATTTTTTGCATAGAAATATGTTTGCCTCATCTGCAATTCTGAATCCCATGAATTGTCAATCTAATGGTTTGAATGTGTTGTTATTGTTGTTGCTGCTGCTGCTGTTAGCACAGAGCTCTATTTCCTATTTAATGGACCCCTATTAATATTATGAAGTTGATGAAAAGAATATTGGTGGTTTTTATGACAGTTCTGGGTATTGTATATGTTAAATTTCATTGATGATAAAATAAAAATAAGAACCAAGTTAACACAGTAATTGTTCATAAAAATAAGAACCAAGTTAACAGAGTAATTGTTTATGTGCCTTCTTGAGAATTAAAATCTAATTTTTTAGCTCAAACCTAGATTTGTGTTAGGATTAGTTTTATTCTTAGTGTATTTCTAAAGCAGTCGCATGACAAGGATTGTCTTCTGAAATCTCGTTGTTACACAGTCTTACACCAGCATCTCTCCCTCAAATTCTCAAACTCACATCATAAAGGAATTGGTCAATTAGAATCTTTGATCTCTTGAGGTCTGTATCTTAATTGAACCCCAAGGTCTATTCCTAATTTGCCTGGGATACATCTCCAATGGAAACCTGCAGAAATACACATTCCTTAATTTTGTGTATTTCAGTTTAAATGGCCAGAGACATAATAAAAATGTAATTGATATAGGATTAAAAGTAATGTTTATTTTGACATTATTAGCGTATATATTCATTAATATATACATAAAAGCTTTTGTAAAAGATTGTGAAAATGTATGAAATACATGATCTTAGAGAAACCTCCTAGCAAAAAGAAATGAGTTTTCCTATCTACTGATTTAATGGTGTTAATACACATTGAAAGTATGTTACTATTCATATCAACAAATCATGTGTGTATTTATTTTTAATGTAGACATTCAGTGATTTTTAATTGACTGTGCTCAATGGTACATACACAGAATCATTGGCTGTGATGAAGTATACCATCTAGGAAAAGGAACAAGAGACTTTAAGGAAAACTCAAAGTCATGCTCTCAGTTTCATGCTCAGCTGATAGGTGAGCACTTCTAAAAGTTCAACTCACATTATTATTCCATTTGTTGTTTATGTTTTTAAAGCAGTTTCCTAGGCCACACTCTATAAAGATTCTAAGTTGGTAGGTCTGAGATTGACCCACAAAAGTAAATTTTTCAAAATGCCTCAGGTCCGTGCACTATTGACCAACACTTTGACAAACACTAGCTTAGAAGGATCTCACAGATGTCCAACTAAACTATTTTTCTACTGTGATTTTTACATTCTTTTATTTTACTTATCTTTTAAAAAGGATTAGTATTACAGGGATGAAACAAGATGTTCTTCACTGGGGAAGGAAAAAGTACATTTCTCATTCTAGTTGTCACATTAGAAATTTCAAAAAAGGGATACAATCTATTATAGATGTGTCATATCTAGGACAAAAGAAACGTATTACATTTTTTTCCCCTCTAGTATGTCTCTTGAGAAAATAAAACTTTGAAAGAATTGGGTTGTATATCTTAAATCTCAAATTTCCATCCCTTCTCTTATTTATTCCTTCAACATACATTTATTGAGCAACTAATAAATGATAGATATTATGCTTTGTGTGGGACTTCAAAGATGAGAATGATTTTGTCTCTCCTTTCACATTACTTAGAATTAATTGTCTCTTTCAAGATTCAATATTTGGCTCAGTTCTTGAATATTCTGATATTTGTTGAGCTTAAAGGACAGTAGGCACCCATATATAAATGGTGTAGGGGTATGATTGACTATGCTCTAGGATCAATGAACATTTAATAAATGCTTATTCAATTGAATTCATGTTTGCTTATAAAGTCACTGAGTTCTAGCTGTTAATCAACTATATTTAACTTTTTGTTTAGATATTTTTAGACTTAGAATTTCTGTATACTCTTCACCCAGCTTCACAAATGTTGACATCTTACATAGTCACAGTACAATGAACACTAAGAAATTTATATTGATACAATAATGTTAACTAAACTACAGATTTGATTCAGATTCACCAGTTTTTCCAAAAAGTCATTTTTTCTGTTCCATGATCCAATTCAGAACATCAAGCTGCAATTAATGTCACGATGTCTCCTTAGTCTCCTGAAATCTGTGACTGTCCAATTTTCTTTGCTTTTCTTTCATGACTGTGATACTTTCAAGGATTACTCGTCAAGTCTTTTGTAGAAGGTCCCTCAATTTGTTTGCCTGGTGGTTTCTCACCATTAAATTGAGGTTATTCTTTACAGGGAAAAATGCCAGTGAAATGATAGGTATTCCCTGTTCATCTTATCCGAGGGTATATGATGTTGATAAGTGATATTACTAGTGGTGTTAAACTTGATCACTTAGTTAAAGTAGTGTCTGCCAGGCTTCTTTACAGCAAAGCTATGATTCTTTTCTTTGTGCTTTATATATGCATAAATATATATGTAGTTACCTACCTTTGGGGAAGATAATTTAGACTGTGTAAATATTTCATCTATACTTTTTGACATCCTATCAATCTATTGCCTCTACCAATTATTATGATGGTGTTTTGGTAACAAATTTTCATTTTCCTTATTCTTTCAACATCTTTTAATTGAAATTATTGTGTAAGGAAGAGTTGTTCTTTCTTCCCTATGTATTTATTTATTTATTTAGCTAGTTATAGCAACATGTACTTATCGATAATTATTTTGTTCTTGGGTTATTTTCCAATACTACCATGATTTGTTTTGTGGCTTAAATTATTCTAGCTTTGCTAATGGAACCATCATCAAATCAACTCCTATGAGCTTTGCCCTTTGCACATGCTATTGTCTTTTTTCTTTTTTTCACTTCTTATATTCTGGCAGCACAGTATGCTCCAGGCTCATCTTACATTTTCCCAGGCTTGGCTCTAGTAACAACCACTTCTCCAAGGATCCCTGCTATCTTTTATGGGAAGATGGTGTCTGAAAACCAGGATCTGGACAACATATTTTATTTTCATGTGTGCACTTATATTTTCCCCTTAAGAATATATCACACATATTTTCAATGCTTTTAAAGGTTCAAGTTTCTGTAATTATAACTTTTAAAATCAAGACTCTATGCTATAATTGAAAATGTTTATATTTGGGAACCATAATTCTGAGTTTGTATCCAGAAATATCATTTACTAGCTTTACAACCACGTGATAATTTAATTTCTTTGATCCTCTCAGTGTCTGCATCTGCAAAGTGACAATAGTAGCACCTGCCTCAAGTGTTTGTGAAAATGAAATTAAATAATATATACAAAACATTTTGCATGATATTGAGAACATAATATGTATTCAATAAATATTTGTCTCGTGTCCTAATATAAATGACTTTATGTATATAAATACACATTTACTGAACTGTTTCTTTCACTGTTGGGCATTTACACTAATCATGATTTTTCTTTGTTTGTTTTTATTTTAAAGTAATGCAGAATACATATTGATATTTTTCCTTTAGATAAATAACCAGAAGTAGTATTTTGGGGCCAAAACTACAACTTCATGCTACTTATTAGCATGAGGCATTCTAAAGTGGTCTGGCAAATTTTAATTTCCATGAGCAGGTCCCTCACCATCAATTTCATCATAACCTTGCCTACATGGACCATTTATGTCTTATCAAGCTCCATATTTAATAGAGCTCAATAAATCAAAGGTTATCTTATTAGTATTTATTTCATTACTATGCATGGGGAACTGCCTCATATCTTTGTTTACAATTTATATGCCCTTCACTTTAAATATTATTGAGAACCTCATTCCAGTAGGTGGTGATTTTTTTGTTTTTTTTTACTGTAATAGGTGGAAAAATTCTTAATTTGGTGATTATTTTTTGTTATTTGTTTACTTTTCAGTATCAAATATTCTAGTACATGATAGATAAGAAAGTCTTATGAAATAATTAACTCATCAATTTATTAAACAAATAAGTATTGCACACCTGCTATATTTCCCAGTAATCTTGGAACTGTGAAGTGGAATAAGATGTGGTCTTTTCCTCACAGGAATAAACAGTCCAGAAGAGGAGTAAGAAGTGAAAAGAAAAATTTACAATCTGATGATCCAGTGGATTCTCCTGGGGAAGGCAGGCCAGGAGAGTAACTGGGTGCCAAGTAGCAGGGGCAGCAGCCTGGCGACCCAGGCCGAGGCCAGAATTGGTGCAGAAACCAATGCAGCAGCAGCAGCTCCCCAGGTTCTCAGCTCCCCATTCTCAGGCTTGGAAGCTGGGTGATGGGGGGCAGGGGGTGGAGAGAGGAGGAGAGAGGAAAGGGAGAGGAGAGAGAAAGGGGCAACGGGAAGGGGAGAAAATGAGGGAGGAGGGGAAATAGACTGCTATGCAGAGCAGGGCCCTCAGGTGGGCCAGGGCTGACCTTTGGGCCATAGTGGGAACTGAGAGCTGGGAACCTGCTCAGAGGCCATCACATTCCAGGCTCACTGATGATCAAGTTCATGGTGGATGGCCAGGGAACGGTGGGTAAGATGTGCCCTCTCCTGAGCTATACCAACAGCTTCTTCCAGGAGGAGTATGTCCCCACTATGCAGTCAGCATCACACCCTCCCGGGGCAAGCCATACCTCCTGGGACTCAGTGACATGGTCAGACAGGAAGACTAGGATCATCTGAGGCCTTTATGTTATCCAATATCTGATGTCTTCCTTATACGCTTCTCTGGCAAATCCAGCCTCATTTCAAAATGTGGGTACCAAATGTATTCTTTGTATTAGTAAGAACTCAGATTGATCTCTGAGATGACCCCCAAACTTTAGCAAGACTGAATGATATGAGAGAAAAACCTGTATGTGTGGAACAAGGACAGAAACTAGCAAAAGATACAGGAGCCTGCTGCTATGTGGAATGCTCAGCTTTCTTAGTTAATGATAACTTTCTTAGTTAATGATAATTATGAAATTAGCTTGTGAAATGAATCGCTTTGTAGCACTGTGCGGTAAAAAGAGAACTAGGCTGAAAACTAGAATGCTGCTAATTACCCAATGGTAATGGGGCCTAATGCATACATATATGATGAAAATTTTTCCTCTCTTCAGTACTTGGTTTTCTTATCAGAATAACAGATTATAAGGTTCCATTCAAACATAAATTTCTATGATTCTGAAAAAAGAACATGGTGCCAAAAAAGAGGACATTGTGAGCTCTTTGAAATTCTTAAGTTATAATCAATTCAGTAGCCATGAGCAGAATGCCTAATTGTTGGAATGACACTTGGAGGCCAACACACATAACCATCCATCTGAGACTCAGGCTGCTCCCTACTACTCCCAAATTGTTGTCCATCTTTTGCTTCAATTTTCCAAGCGATCTTTATCTTCTGTGCACAGTCAAAATATGTTTCTATATTGCTTCAGGTAGTCAAGATATCACGAAAGACACATTACTTTGATTTTCAAATGCGTTTAGTTCAAAACTTTTAAAATTCTTATCATTGTATTCCTTCAACCCTATAAATCAAATCTAATCCCTTCTTCTCATGACATTTTTTCAATAATGAGACAATTATAATATGTTCCCTGACTCTTTCAATTCTATATTTCTCTACATGACATCTTTTTATCATCCTTCTTGTTTTCCCCTGCAAAAAGATGTAAATAAATTGGAATATTTAAATATGTAATATTCTTAACAAAATATGTTAATTCAAGATTGTCTGCCCACCGTAGAATAAAGTAGAACCCAACACCCTAATGTCATATTCTTATCATACAAACTACATACATACATATATATGCATATATATATATTTATAGAGCAAGAGAGACAGATTGATGTATAGATACATAGATATATAGATATATATTGGTATACGTTATCATTAGCATTGCACTACTAACAGAGGTTTTTAACAGCAACAAAATCAAACACATTATCTTCAGGTTGGTTATAGACCTAAACAAAAAGACTACATATACTCACATGCCATTAAATCAGATTAAATTAGTGTTTTAATTTAAAAAGCATAAAAATCTGGTCAGAAACAAGGTCATCACTAAGTGCAGAAGCAGATGAAGCAAACTTCAGGGAAAGCTTTGCTTGGTTCGGGTCCCTTAGTGATTGTTGGAGAAACTATTTTTGTATGTAAATAGTATCTTACTAGATCTGAGAAGCTAATCACTGTTGTCCTTTTATATTTCTACCTAAAAGTATTGGGAAAATTCACTCTACCAATTTATTTGTCGAGAAAGAAATATTTAAAGATGTCTGGGTTCCTCATGGTTTTAATGGTATTCCTAACCAATACCTCTATCTGTAATTCTATAATATTTCAAAACTCCCATTTCTTTTGATTTTACCTCTCATATTGGATTCAACATGCTTTACTTTTCTTGATTTTGGTCCAATGACCATATTCTCAAGTCCATTTTTGAGGAAAAAGAATAGAAAAACCTTATGTTCTCAAATTTTTTCTCATGAAATCAAGTGATAATTTGAGGAAAAGAACATGATCACTCATTGTATCTTCATTAATTTTCACACCATTGGTTTTGACTTTTTCCTGCATTCTTGAGATTTTTGTGATGCAGTCCATCCATTATTTGTCTATTAGATTAAAATAACTAAACTTTTAAATAAATATCATTGCATTGATGAAAGAATTCGGTTTTATATAAGTCTTTGGAAAGCAATTTACCAAAGTATCAAAATAAAAATATTTGCATGTGTTTTGCCAAAGAATTTCATCATTAAAAAAATGTACTGAGATGGAAACAATTAGAAAAATGAAATTATCATTACGCTATAAATTAGTTTTTAAGACATTAAAACCTGAAGTATTAACACCAGGAGATGGGTGCTTTGGTGGCCCCAATCTAGATTTAAATTTTAGTCTGTGATTATGAAATCATATTCAGAAAGCCGTTTGCCATGTCGTAAAGACTCTTTTATTAAATGATAATATTAGGTTTGCTTTTAAAACTTTGTTATAACAATAACAGTGAATAATTATTTTTTTGGAAAATGCAAGGCCATTATGGTGATATGCAGTTAAAATATTTGACAATGGGATTATTCTGGAAGAAAATATGGACTGTATAGAGACAGTGAAATAAAATTTACTTTAACACATTATGTTACATATTTACATAAATTTAATTAAGTAATAATAACAAAATTCCATAGACTTACAAATTTTGACAGATAAGATTTATTACTATTAGCTAAATATTATTCCATTTGATAGATATAACCATTCTATTCACAAATTCAAAACCATTGTTCCCTACATATTGCAAAGGTGTCATTTAGCGAAGGCTATGCTTGCTTTCTTAACAATTGTGATAACAACAGTGCTGGACTAGGTTTTTTGATGCATGTCTGAGTGAGCGGAGCAATAAACACTATATGGAATGATGAACATAAGGAAAATGGGGTTCTATCGTCATTTTCTTTAAAAACATATATTAGCATTTTTAATTGGCTGTACTGTTTTATGAAAGTTTCCTAAAGGTCGATTTTTAGCAAATTCCAAAGTGCTGATACAATGAAATATCTTTGCATTGCTATTTTGGTATTTCTGTTAGACTATAGGTAGAAATGGAGTTCCCATAAAAAGCAGCCTCTCTCTGCCTGTGGAATGATTTTTTAAAGTTAAATATTCAAATTTTAACAGTTCTAATCAAAGATGGCATACAAAATACATACAGGAAATTCTATTGTTTACGTAAAATGTGCAAGTATATGAATATATGTGTGTTTGAATCTACTTCTCAAATGTGGATGCTGTCTTCTTTTGGGTAAGCTTTTAACTACATTGATCCTTTGTTTCTTCATCTGTAACATGGGTCAGCTCTTCCAGAGTTGTAAAGGAGAGGGAAGAATAAGTGCATTCTCTGGAATCGATTCTCAAGATATGTGCATGCATTTCTATTTGTATGTTTGTGTGATTGTCACCTACTGGTTCTACTATATCCTTTATAAAAACTGAAGATCCTCTTTTATAACTAACCAAGCCTTAGAAGATGGTGTCAAATTATTACATAGGAAGTTAGTAGAGATTCAAAATAATAATTTGAGGATTGAAAGGATTCAAACTACACAGTGACATAAAACTATTTTAAATGGAAAACAGTTGGGATTCAATAGATTCAAAAAGAGGCTTTTTCAGGAATTCCCTTATCTGGCTAAAGGCAGAAACTTCTGCAAGTGAGACTGCCATAAATCTTCTCTCCCTGGGGAATTTTCCCTGCCAGGAAGAAAACAGAGAGGACCACTTGCACCTGCATAAACAATATCACAAAATTTCTTATCTCCCGTTTGTTCCATTAAAAGTCCATTTGCTCTTCCAATAGAACCCTTTATACTCTCTCCCTTTCCCTTTTTAAATTAGGTACCTAAACCCCACCTCTAATTATTGAGCAAACCACTCTTTTGGTGCACTCTTATACACATATGAATAGATTTTGTCTTTTCTCCTGTTAATTTGTCTTTTGTCAGTTTTATTGATAAGACCTCAATTAGTAAACAAAAGGGTAGAGGAAAACTTTCTCCTCTCTGACAGAATATATTGCATATATATGTATATATTGCATATATCTGCATGTATGTATGTATATGCATACATATATATTATTATATTATTATCCAAAAGCCAATAATGAATATATCTTTGCACATAAGCTGCTTTGAAAATACCATCCTTCCTTTCTCCAACAAGTTCCAAAGGCATTTAACAATGCACCTGCCTGTAGTATCAATAAATATTCTTTAAATATTTCTGCTTGAAAATTCTTGGTCACTGAGCAAATATTTTTCTCATAATAATTCTTTTCATTGCTTCTTTGGCTTCTGTATTTCTCACACTGTATATCAGAAGATTTAGTATTGGCAGCAAAAGGGTATAAAACGTGGACAGGATTTTGGCTGTATCCTGTGAGCAGCCTGAGCTAGTTCCCAGGTAAGTAAATATCACTGTTCCATAGACAAGAGTCACTACCATTAGGTGGGAGGCACATGTGGAGAAAGCTTTACATCTGCTGCTTGTAGATTTTATCTTCAGGATAGTGAGAAGAATTTCCAGATAGGAATAAACCACTATCAGAAAGGTAAGCACTGATGTGGTTCCAGATAGGACAGTAAACAAAACCTCACTGTACTGGGTGTCAGAACAGGAAAGTTGAAAGAGCAAAGGGATATCACAGAAATAATGGTTAATAACATTGGGCCCACAGAAAGATAGACTGAGCAAGCTGCTCAGGTGGGTGAGTGAGTTGGCACAACCTAGTAGGTAGGACACTGTCACCAGCTGGATGCAGAACCTGAGGGTCATGAGACCTTTGTAGTGAAGTGGGCGGCAAATGGCAACATATCGATCATAGGCCATTGCAGCCAGGAGGAAGCATTCAGTGGTCAGGAGCATGCTGACAAAGGAATACTGAAGGAGGCAAACGTGATAGGAGATGACTTTCAGTCCCGATATGTAGTTCACCAACATTTTAGGAATAAAGACTGAGGAATAGCAGAAATCTAAGAAAGCCAATTGGCTAAGGAAAAAGTATTTGGGAGAATGGAGTTGGGAGCTGACCAAGATTATTGTGATAATCCAAATGTTGCCCACCACGGTAATGAGATAGATCAAGAGAAACAGCACAAAAAGGACAGTGGTCATTTCAGGGCTGTCAGTCAGCCCCAAGAGGATGAATTCAGTTATCATACTGACATTTCTGTCAGCCATTTATGTGGCTCCCCTGTGAGGGATCTGCAGGGAACAAGAGGAAAAAGAAAACAACCAAAGTGTACAGCTGGAATACATGAATTCAATCTACTAGCATCTATAGAAAACAGCACAGTTTTAGTTAATTATAGTAATCCACAGTAAAGCCAATTCTTGCAAGTAGGAAAAGTTAGCCTGATACAAAACTTTAATTGGATCAAAATCTCACCAGGGGATATAAACCGGCATTACACACCATACAAGAAAGCCTGGAAAAATTTAAATCCCACTAAAGAGCCCTAAGAGAAATGTTTGTTTAACAGAGAGAGTTTAGGAGCTGGATCCTGGGTAGCAGTATATTCCAGGTTCCAGAACACAAGGCAAGGACCTCATATTTTAAGGAAGTACACCACTTAACAAAGAACAAAAAAACTATTTAACAGGTAAATTTTTGAGACGTAGCAAAATTAATCTTTATGACATATTTTAACTTAGACAAATAATACATGACACATTAAGAAAAACAACAAACAAGCAGAACATATATTTATATATACATAACATTATTTAATAAAAATTATAGATTATTCATAAAAATAGAAAATGAGAAATGAGTGTCTAACATAGAGAATGAAAAAAATTCAGACATTTTCTATGATAACAACATTCCTTATTTGTTAAAACTCAACTTGTTCCAAGGAGTCATTCTTTGCTACTCCAACAGATATTTATCCTCTGGTTTCCGAACATTTATTATCCCATGGCTTAGGTTAGTACATATCAGATATTTTTCATTAAGATTGAATCAGAAAACATTTTCAGTATGTTTTAATCTTTGTGGCCAAAAAGCCTCAAACCTAATTTTAAGGACAAGGTATATGCTTTGGGTACATTAGATCACATATGGATCAGGGATCTGGCTTTTTATCCAGGAAAAGTTAGGTCATTAAATTAATTCTATTTTAGACTTTATCATATAAGCCAGAATACGTGAAAAGTAAGATTATGATACCTAATATATCTGGGAAACGCTTGGCTAAAATTTTTTGAGAAAAGCTTACAGAAATACATAATATACATAATAATACAAAATACATAATATGCTTTGGGAGTTTCCAATAAGAGAAATAAATATACAGTATCTTTCATGTTAATTTGACAAATGAATCTATTTTCAGTGAACATTAATGAATATGGTGTTCCACAGTTCATGCTTTGGGAAATACCTCCCTGATATTGAACAAAGAATGGGAAAGACATGGGCTTAGATCTCTACCATTTACTATCAGTGTGAGGTAAATTATTTAACAGCAATTCAAAAACTGGAAACTATGCTAAAAGATAGCTTTGATTATGTTCAATTTACTGAACGTTAGAGGTTAAGAAGAATGGCTAGTCACTTTTTACCACATTAAGCTGTGATTTCATGTCTAACTCTTAGTTTCCTAGCCTAACAGTTAATTTCATCTATCAACACTCTTAACAAGGTATTTGTGAGAATTAAATAAGAAAATATGTGAAAACTGTTTGTCACATCATAGATATTCTCTAAATGTTTGCTGTATATTCAAAGTAAAACAAATAAGGACAACAGAGACTGAACTATATATTGACATACTGGACAACTGGCTTTTGACTAAAGGGATTTTTTTAAATCTTTGGGTTTTTTCTTTGTTTGTTTAGTTTTGTTTACATAGCTTTGCCTTGATTGACTTTGTTTTTAAACAAAATAATTTTACTTTGAAGATGAGTTCCTTCTTATTTCACTGATCCCATATTTGTTTCTTTGGTTTTCATTTAATCAATAGTAATTTTCATCTGGACTGCCTCTCATGCCATTTTTCTTTCTCTGTAAAGTCAGTCAAGTAGAATAAACTAATCTCTGAGTTTAAAAATTAGCTCTGGTAATGGGGCCTAATAAATCACTGCTCTCTTTCTCAGATTTAACAAAACTCAACAGTTGGTAATAATTGATCTTAGATTTTAAAGAATTTTCTCAAATAAATTCCCTCTTGCAATTTACATAATTATCTGTACGTATGAAGCTTTAAATTCAGCTACCTGAGGAAATATGGAATAAACCCACTAATTATTTCAAGACAGCCAGTTAAATTGGTAATGGTCTAATTCTGTTTCACTTATCTTAATAATTGGAATGGATTTGAGGCAGATGAATTTTCTTCACCGTCCTTTCACAGCATGTATTGAGGGTTGCTGTTTTTGAAAACCCAAGAAGGCATTTATAATTCTTTTCTTAGAACATATAACTATAAGACGTACCTGGCTTTGAGAGGAAGCTTGGCCCTTTCTCTTAGTTCCCTGACTGTGTTTATATTTGGCTCAGGGACTTTGGAAGATAGAATCCCCAATGATTCTGTGAATGCTACAACTCATTAAACCAGCTAAAGAGAGTTCTGGGGAAAGCAAGGCCCCAGCACTATCTTTCCAAATTGTAGCATTCATAGATTTGTCCTTTTCTCAGTTTTAGAGAAAATCGTTGCATATGCTGTTGTCTTACGTATATGAGGCTCGACAAGGAAAAACTGAATTATTAAAAATGAACACGAGGGTTTACAATTATGACGTACATAATTTAATTATACATACATATTATATGTATATATTTTTGTTTTAAAGAATGCTAAGTTCCATTTGTTGATAAGCATGTGCTGCTACATTATTATTGGTAGTAATTATGGAAAATATACACATATTTAAAGGTGAAATCACTCAAAGTGGAAGCAATTACTAAATAGAATTCAGGTGTGTGTGCATGCGTGTGTGGGTGTGTGTACACGTGTGTGTGTTTTCATACACTGGATTACCTTTTAGTATTAGGGGTAATTTAGGCAATGAAAACATTAAGATAAGATCAAGTTCAACATTGTTGTTGCTACATTGCCTGAACGTAAAAGTAATCTTTAGGAATACTAAGTAGCCTGATACTTGGAGGATAGAATGGAAAATGTAAACGGAAGTAAGTGCAGGGTCAAATGGTAGGCTAAATGTAAAAAGGGGAAGGGGCAAATAAGAATGAATAAGTCACCAAGATAGGTCAAATGCACATAAACCAACAAACACAACTGCACTAAAATGAAGTCGTGAGAATTTGCAGTGATTTTAAAACGAAGCAGTAATGAAAATGGACTAACACACAGAGAATATTATAATTATTTTTATTAGCAAGAGTGTTTCTTTGTCAACTAAACATTTAGTAGGATCATATTTGGAATAATTTCTATTTATTAAATGCCTAATATGTTCCAGGTATTTCACAATTATCTGTAATCATTGTATGATTTTATTTCATTAAATATTCTGATTCATGTAATTCACATTATAGGTGGCCCAGAATAATTAAAGAAATTGTCCAAGTTTGCACTTTAGGAAGTGGTAGAACAATAATTTTAATACAATGGGTGTCTGATGTAAAAATCAGTATTCCTTTTACTGTTTATTCTGTGCAGCCTTTCAATATTGAAAAACTAAGGAGTGAACAAAATAATGACGGAATTTGAAACCATATTGCACAAAGAATATTTGAAGAGATAGGAATATCCAGTGTGAAAAATGTTAGACTCAGGAGGGTATTCTAGCAAAACAGAACATCCGATGAGACTAAGAACGAAAAGAGACAATAAATTAATTCTAAGACTTCATAAGACATATATAAGATGAATTCATATAAGCTCTAAGGAGAGAAATATATCTTGCTTAAATTGAAAAGAAAAGTCATTCTCATTGGTAAAATTTAATAAATGCTGGTTTTATAAGGGAAGACAAAGCACCATTAGTCACAGCAGTTTTATAGAGTATTGTCAATTAGATTAGGGTTTAGATGGGATGGCTATATGATGCTTAGTTGTCCACGATTCTGTGGCTGTGAATTTGTCCACAGGCCACATTTGACCAAGCACAACTTATTTTGATTGTCATCAAAGTTGGGTCAATGCAATCACTATGTGCTCAAAGCACAAGGCCAAATCTCGAATCTTAGGAGCATAAATTCATTGCATTGGCTCTTGGGTCTCTTAATAAAGTATCAAACATGACTGTGATGCAAATGTAGTCATGACCAGTCTAAAGAATGCCAGCAGCTTATGTTATGAGTTAGCTCAATTTCCAATTTGCATACTGCAAGTTTACACCTATGAAATAAAAAATTAACACATACTTGATATTCTCTGAAGGCTAAGGGGAAAGTTCTGTGAGATAAACATCTGCTGAGTCCTGATTTCTGCAAGTGTTGATGTTCAACAGTAACCAGTTTTATGCATGAGGTGAAAGGACTGGAGCTACAAGCGCCCATTCTCAAAATTGTTTTCCTAATATTTCACATAGCAATTGATGGGACAGCATTAGATTTTTCATTGATAAAGTCCTCATTTATTTCCTTTTGACAAATTATATCTACCATTTAAGGACATTTGTAATCTGTTTAACTCAGTTTCATTTATTTTCAGAATATATATATATATGTATATATGCCATATATGTGGTATACTATTTATTTTCCAATCTACATCATAGAAATCTGCCACAGACCTTTTATTTGCCTCAGAATTTTAGGGGAGGGATTTTTTTTCTCATTTAAATATCTAGTTCCAGTTTATAGTATAATATAGTAGCTATTTGTTAGGATGAGTTGAAGGTCGGTACTAGAAAAAAACAAAGGTCACTTTTTTCCATAAAATGATCCTCTCTGGCACATACACATTTAGTAAACTGTGCTATTTTATCTGCATCCTGAGACGCCAACCCCTTTTCCTAGGGTGTATTTTGTAACAGAATTGGTAAAAAATTCTAAATAGTTCAATTCATTATTCTCAAGTTTCAATTATCTTGCCTGTATATCATTCTTGTGTTTCATACTCTAAGATACAAGATATTGAATCCTCTTAAAAATGGTAAAGGACTATATAAAACTAAGTTTACTTATTACCTTTATTTTATTTTTAATTTTATTCTGAAAATGAAAACTTTCACACATGAATACCTAACATATAAATGTCGCATATCGGTAGCCTTCAAATAATACATTAAATGATCTTGGAAAATCATGAAAGGCCACACAAATTTTATATGCTGTTCTTGGTGTTGGTGGTAGTGGGGTTGTTATTATTCTTTCATTTTGAAAAGTAAGCTTTCATATGAATTTCTTTGTATGCATTTCTAATACAATAAGCATTTCGACTTGCCACTTTCACTTTTTTCACATTCCAATTTCCTCTCTTCACAGATATTCGAGCCATTCATTTACATCATTTCGGCGTCACTGAGAGGAAAAAATAAAAGTTTAGTCCAGCCTGCTGTGTAAAACCATGAATTAATACTTATGGAGTCTTCTGCTTTCTTATTATGCTGCTTAGCCTAGTTTCCTCTAGTTATCCTCATATTTAAAACAAACTCCAAAAATTAAGTATAATTTTATTTGTAAATGAAGATATTCTCTAGAATATTGATTTTGTTTTCCAGCTAGGACAGTTTATAGTAATTTAGGGAAAAGAGATCACAAAGAAACAATCAGTATTCATGGGCCTGATTTAATTATTATGCACCTGTACACAAAATTTGAACCAAAGGGAAAATAATTGGCTTCACATGTTTTCCCACCTAGATTACATAGCACAGGTTTTCTTCTACCTAGAATACCTTCATGGAATTTTTTATTTAATGTCTAAAGAAGATGTTGAAAGATTCTTAAAGGAAAAAGGGAAATAAGTCTGATTATTAATGATTCCCTAATTGTCTTGGAGGCATCCTTTCAAAACATGAAGTAAAATTCTTCAGGGTAAGTTTTCCCTGAGTATTAATGGCACTTCCATGTGAAGTGGTAATAAAATTGTGGCATTCCATCCTTTCAATTTCATGTGTAGTAATGGAAACTGAGTCCAGGAATAAGGAAATGGTTTAGAATAACCACTGTGCGTGGAAAGATAATCTAGAACTGAGTTCTCTTTAGGACTATTTTTGAGTATTTACATTTATTTTGAAGACTATCTGATTATAAATAATCCAGGTTAATTTCAGAAACATGCATCTGTCAATTTTAGTGGATAATTCAAATATCAATACTTTTTGCCTTAATCATATTTAACTTTTTTTGTGCTCAATGAAGAGACCAAGTTAGCAGATATTTTATTATTTATGAATTTTATGCTTGTATCTATCTGTGTGTGTGTTTGTGTGTATATGTATCTATATGTATATATTCATTTCTACCCATATATAGAAATGAAAATGTCAACAATTTTCTAGAGGTAACCAACTTAGATCTTAGCATGGTTTTTGGTTTAGTTTACAAAATAACTAGCCATATGTACTATGACATTGTATTCTTCTAGACCTTTCTCTTCCACTGTAAAACAGAGGGTTCCAATTAAATAAACTCTAAGATTCCTTCAGGCTCAAAGATTTAATAAATTCATATAGACATCATTATTCAAAGCACTTGTTTGTATACTGTTTCAGGGCACATAAGGTGTGAAATTAACAAGGACTATAGTTAGTTTCTACAAGCCATTTTCACAGCATCCTTCACTTCCTTATTCCTTAGGCTATAAATTAATGGGTTTCACATAGGAATCAGCAGGGTATAAAGCACAGATACCACCTTTTCTTGTTGTAAGGAATATTGGGATCTTGGATGAATGTAACTAAAGCTTACAGAGCCATAGAATAAAGTCACAGCCATTAGTTGTGAAGCACATGTGAAGAAGGCTTTGTGTCTACCTGCTGCTGAGCAGATCCTCGGGATAGTAGCAAAGATGAAGACGTAAGAGATCATCACAGTCAAGAAAGTGATCGACGCAATAATGCTACTGAAGATTAAAAGCAACAATTCATTCATGGAGGTGTCAGAACATGACAGCGTCAACAATGAGAGAAGGTCACAGAAGAAGTGACTGATGATATTGGCCCACAGAAAGACAATTTTACCAAAAAATTTCTGTGTTCCAAAAAGTTCATTAAACCTCCTACACATGATCCAGTGACCAGACAACACAGACTATTTTAGTCATAGCCACTGTATAAACTAAAGGGTCCGCAGTGGCCATATAGTGGTCACAAGCCATCGCTGCCAACAAGAAGCCCTCAGTGGTAAGGAGTGAAGTGAATAAAAAATATTTCACAATGCATGCAGAAAATGAGATTATCTCCTGTTCAGCAAAAAAGTTCAGCAGCATTTTGGGTGCGAAGACTGAAGAATAACAGGCATCAACAAATAGACAGCTAAGAAAATGATAGATGGGTGTTTGGAGTTTGGGACTGATTTGGGTGAGAAAAAGCGTTCCTAGATTCCCCATCAAGGAAATCGTATAGATCAGCAGGAACAGCATGAAAAGGACGACTTTCATTTTATCCTTCAGTCCCAAAAGGATAAATTCAGTAATCAACATAAAATTACCATCACCCATGTGTTTGTTTTTCTTGGTGCCTGTTAACGATGAGATTGGAATAAATTGAGAATAATCATGCTACACTATCAAGTCTACTTGGAATCTCTAACTAGCTGTGCAACTTGAGTTATTTACTTCTCTGATCTGGTTGTTTTATCTGTAAAATAGAAAATTTTAACTAGGAAAGTGTCTAGTCTCTGCAAACACTGTTTACTTACCTGTTCCATAATGAAATTCCATCCATGAAAAACAAAAATATTAAGGTCTTAGCCTCAGGATGCATTCAAAATGCTGGTCTTAGTGTGAAGAAAAAACCTTAAATGAATTTCATTCTAAAATCTGTAAAGAAAAGTCCAGTTTATAAAGCATAATAACTAAGTTGAAAATTTAACCTGTAGTACCTTTGGAATCCTCTTTTAAATTTCTCACTTTGGATTTAATAATAATATCTAATGTTAAATATATCAAGATATAAGAATAAACTGTACTGTGGCATTTAAGCCTGAGATATTCCATTTATGCTTTTACGCTTAGTTCATTCTCCACATTTTTTTAACTTGGATATGATGAAAGGCAAGGTCCTAACATCCAAAATGTCTGTAGTCATCCTTAGAAATTAGCCAGAGACTTTCACTTCTGAGAAAAGTGTCCCCTGGGAATGAGGGGAAAGGGCCTCTGAGCTGGAATAAGAAACATGGTGAACAGTAATTTATAAATTTCCTTTGATATACAGTAGAAATGCCTTACTCAAGAGACTCAGAAAACAGTCTTTCTAGTTTTTCTGAGAAAAAGCAAAGCAAATCTATAAAATTAAGCAAACCTATAAAAATACGTATACTTCTTCACAATGCTATGGGTTTTCATTTGAAGTTGAAACATGTTTCTTGGATTTTCAACGTCTTCTCCACTTAGTCAATGCACACTTGCTGATTATTACTACAATTTGTCTAAAAATTTATCTTCACATTTACATAAAAGATAAAAATAAATATTTTGAGTTCGCATACTATAACTTTATCTTTACAGAATAAAGGATGATGATTTAGTGGCTTCATCATCCTTTCACTTGGGAGACTCTTTTTCGAGTACAATAGGTAAAACTGAGAAAGGAAAAACACTGCAAGATTATTGAAATAATAAGATAACTATGTTAGATTTAGAATATCTACAGTGATGGGTGAGCAATCCTCGTGGGAAATTGATGTTATGGAAGATTACAATTCATCCTTTAGGAAAGAATATTCCAATTGAATTAGAACATTGACTTTTCATTGTTTCAGTAGAAGTTGCATAACAATTTGGATGTTAATGTAGAAAAAGAGATTGAAGTGTAAAATAAGGGATGGGGATAAATGGCACATTACAAATTCCTCCTACTCCTGCAATTGGAAGTGTTTATCAGATTAAAATCTGAACATGATTTTTTTCTTCCCATTTTTTGTATTTTTAACTGATTTACAGGATGTATGTAAACGGGATATTTGAATAAGTGAATTTCACTTACCAGTGGAAGAAAAAAATATTCAACACCTTAGCTCATTTAGGAACCTCATGATCACCCACTTCCGTGGGTTATTTCTCTATGTTCCTCATAAAACTAAAAGAAAAACAAATGAAAAAAATTAAATTTGTCTGTCACTTACAATAGTAAATTAGGTAAGTGATAGTAGTTGCAGGTAACAGAATTGAAGTTCAAACTTCTGCTTTACTATAAGAGAACCAAAGGCACGGTCTCCATGATGTGAAAGCAAGAGCAAGACGATCAAAAAGTAATCATGTCAGAAGATGAGTTTAGATCAAAATCTCAGTGATGTATTTACCTTAGTTCTAATGTGAATAGAGTCCCTGGAGCTAACCTTCTGATCAAAAGGATATAACAGATATGTTATTAAAATTTCCTCTGTATTTCCTGAGGGTTTTCAGAAACTCTCAAGAACTTAATGACTCCTTAAGGCATTAAATTTCCTGAATGTTACAATGAATGGAAGGAAATGTGGGGCAAGTATAGAGAAAAAAACCCAGAATATATAATTTCGAAAACAAATTCAATAAAATTGACAGTGATGCCTGCTTGGGACTTCAGCAAAGAAAGCTTTTCAGAACATATTGTTTGGGCCTAGTTGTCAAAAAGAAAAGAAACACCCACACAAAAGCCACAATAAAACCCAAACCTCAGTAGACTTGAAGGTAATAGAGCAAGACCTAAGTAAAAACAATTCTATTCCTTGACTTCCTTTGGACTACGGGAATGTCATCAAAGAAAACAAAGTACTAGTTCTTCAATGGTTTACTTGAAATGACCTCTACTGTCCATATCTTGAATGTTCATTCCTCCAATCTAACAAGCGTCTGCTGATTGACAATTTTACCTTCACCTTAAAATGAATTATGAGAATTCTGGCAGCAATGTTTCAACATATTCTTACATATATGTCTAAATAAGAATTATCCTTTCTTCTTCTTCTTCTTTTTCTTTTTTGTGAGGAAGATTGGCCCTGAGCTAACATCTGTTGCCAATCTTCCTCTTTTTGTTTGAGGAAGATTGTCACTGAGCTAACACCTACAACAATCTTCGTCTATTTTGTATGTAGGACACCATCTTAGCATGACTTGATTAGTGGTGTATAGGTCCGTTCACAGGATCTGAGCCTGAGACCCCTGGGCTTCCCAAGTGTAGCTTACAAACTTAACCACTACACCGCTGGGCCAGCCGCAAGAATTATCCTTTATTTTTTATTCTAAAAAAAAATCAAATTTTTTCTTCCTAAATCCCTAAACTAAAAGCTGATGGTGCAGGTGGTAGGAGTGAGGATGAGGCGATATTCTAAGCTTGGGTTAGGCTACAAGATGATTATTTTAGAAGATCTAGAATATTCTAGATACCTAAAACTTTCTCTGCTTTTTTTTTTTTTTAATATATAATACATTCCTGCTTCATATACAAAAGACTTATATAAGAAATATAGGGGGCCGGCCTGGTAGCGCAGCGGTAAAGTGGGCACATCGTGCTTCCATGGCCCGGGGTTCGCTGGTTCGGATCCCGGGTACAGACATGGCACCATTTGGCAAGCCATGTTGTGGTAGGCCTCCCACATATAAAGTAGAGGAAGATGGGCACGGATGTTAGCTCTGGGCCAGTCTTCCTCAGCATAAAGAGGAAGATTAGCAGCAGTTAGCTCAGGGCTAAACTTCCTCAAAAAAACAAAAAGAAATATATATGTAAGAAATACGAAGAGATTAAGTTTTGCAGACCAATATTCTTTTCTAGGAAATTGTATATTAAGGGCAAAAAAGTATCTTAAAAAACCTCATCCATGTCTGTATTTGCAGGCAATCAGGTGAAAAGAAAAACAACAAATAATTACAATCAGAAAGTCTCTATCGTGTCCTTTATCCTCTGTAGGTCTACCACTCCTTGAAATCATATGCAACACTATATTTAAAAGCAGGCATTTCTGGAAAGTGGCCTCATGCTGATGAACATATACTCCATGGATACTCAAAGTGACCTACTGACTTCATTACAAATAAAAATTGGCATTAAATCAAAAAAGTATTGATACTTAGAATACTTATAGGGCTGCAATTGAATTTGACATAAAAATTTTAATAGCATTATTTTAAATTAATTTAACATGTATTTGTTAATGTGAATTTTTCTTTCAGGAAGGAAGTCTTTTCATGAAAAAATATTATTTAGAAGTTATATTAATTAATGCAATATATTAAAGAAAGTTGTATCTTAGAGAATAACAATCTTTTTTCCTAAGAAATATTAATGAGGAACAATTATGATACAATAAGCTGGTCATTTTAAGTGTATAATTTAACAAGTTTTGACAAATATGTACTCCAGGGCCATTACTACCACAATCAAAACATAGAACATTTCTATAGCCCCCAAAATCTCTAGTTCTCTTTCAAAGAAACTACTCTCTCTTACCTCCAACTGCAAGGAACTGTTGATCAACTGTACATGTCCAATTAGAAGACTTGCTTTTGCAGAGTTTCACAAAATAGGGATAATACAGTATATGCTCTTTTTCGTCTGTCTTTTTCAATCAAAATAATGTTTTGAGAAACATCCATATTGTTACATAAATCACTACCTTGTTCTTTTTTATTGCTGAGTAATATTCCATTGCATGGATATACCACACTTTGATTGTTCATTCACCTGTTAACAGACATTTGGATTGTTAGCAATATTTAGCTATAATGAATAAAGCTGCTATAAGTACCAGAATGAAAGATTTGTATGGACATAACTACTCAGTTCTGCTGTATAATTACATCAGAGCGGAGTCTTCCAGTTCGTTAATTTGGTTTCTCTCTCCTTGTGTTTAAAATCTTCTCTAATATCTCTCAACAATGTTTTGTAGCTTTCAAATCTTAGAATCAAGTCTTGACTTCTCTTGTTGAATTTATTCCTAAATATTTTATCCTATTGTTAATTGAGATTTTTTCTTAATTCTTCGATTGCTTGCTATTAAGATACAGAAACAGTTGACTTTTTATACTGATTTTGTAAGAATTGGTTAAGGTTTTTCACATACGGAATATTTTCTCCTGAGAATAACAAGAATTGTCCTTCTTCTCCAATTTGGATGCCCTTAGTTTCTTTTATTTTGTTATTGTTCATTCATTTATTACTTATTTTTTGCCCCATTTATGAATTGTTTTATTTCTCACATTTAGGCTTACTTATACCTAGAATTTATTTTTGTGCATCATATGTTATTTGATAGGAATCTTTGGTAAAATTTTGAATAGAATTGTTTCACCAAATGCAGGATGTTTTGTGCTTTATTATTTCAGTTTTTGTTTTGCTGTTCACTTCTTTCTCTTCTCCTCTGGAACCTCTACAGTGTGTCTGTTGATATGCTTTACAGTGTCGTGCAAATCTCTGAGGCTTTGTTAACTTTTCTTCATTCTTTTTCTTTCTCTTCTTCACATGAGATGATTTCTATTGATCTGTCTTGAAGTTCACTATTTCTTTCTTCCATCATCTCATATCAGTTTTTGGATCTTTCTAGCAAACTTTTCACTTCAGTTATTGGACTTTTTAACTACACAATTTCCATTTGATATTTTTGTCAATCCCTTTCTTTTTATTGAGATTCTCTATTTGATGAGTAATATCATAATTCTTCCTTTTAATTCTTTATAAATGTCTCTTTAGTTATTTCACCATATTATTTATAATGGCAACTTTGAAGTCTTTTTTTGCTCAAGCCAACATCTAGATCATTCAGAGACAGTTTCTATTGACTGTGTTTTTGTTCTTCAATATGAATTGCATTTTTATACTTCTTTGTAAGTCTTCTAAATTTTTGCTGAAAACTTTATTTTATGTATACTATATTGTACGCACTCTGTATTTTGTATGTGCAGCTTTATTAGATGCTGCCAATCACTTTTCCAAACTGATGATAGAAGGAACATTTCCATCAATGCCTTGTGAGGGTTCTGGTTGCTCCATATCTTTACCACCACTTGATAATTTTTTATATTCGTTTATTGTAGTCTTTCTGGTGAGGTTATAATGATATCTTTTGTGAATTTATTTTTCTTTACTCAGATTGCTAATGAGGTTGAGCAACATTACTGCTTTAATTTTAGTGCTGGTAGGAGCATTTTGATATTTATTATGTGACGTGCCTATTCAAGTGTTTTGCCTATTTTTCTATATTTTTTTGTCTGTCTTTGTTTTATTGTTCTGTAAGATTTTTTTAAACATTTTGGTTATGGTTTCATATATATGTACAAAAAATGTTTTCACTGACTCTGTAGCTTGCCTTTTGACTCTATAAATGAATTTTTAAATGTCAATATGTTTCAGTTGATTATTTTTCTCCTTAATGATCAGCACTTTTGTGTTCTATTTAAGAAATGCTTTGCCTATTAAATTTTTAAGATGGTCATAATTTATATTTTTTATTGTGCTTTCACATTTACTGTATATTAGTGATTGTCATTTTAAATTGTGCATTTTTGAAATATTAAATAAAATACAATTTTTTTCCACTTTTCCTTTTTTTTCTGAGGAAGATTGGCCCTGAGCTAACATCTGTTGCCAATCCTCCTCTATTTTTGCTTGAGGAAGATTGTTGCTGAGCTAATGTCTGTGGCAATTTTCCTCTATTTCCTGTGGATGCCACCACAATGTGGCTTGACCAGTGGTGCTAGGTGTGCGCCCAGGACCCCAACCTGTGAACCCCAGGCTGCTAAAATGAAGTGTGCAAACTTAACCCCTATGCCACTAGGCCAGACCCCCAATTTTCTTATAACGCTAGAATTTTAGAATATTTAAGTCTATTGACCCACCCTGTGTTCTGCATTATTGTTGTCATGTATTTATATTTCATTTCTTTTAAATTTCCCAATAAAATACTATGATTGTTGTACAGTCAAAATTTAATCACTATTTATCACTATCCACGGCTTTCAAATTTACCTTTCCCTTTGCTTCCATACATTCTTGATTGTAATTCCAAGTTTTCATCTTTTCCTCTGAGAACTTGTTTAAGAAATACATACACAGACACTGTAAAGTGCCTTTAAATTAAGTGTACACATTATTTAAATTTTATGTTTACATACATAAGTATAACCATGGCACAAATCACTGTACAGATATTTCTACCACTACAAAATCCTCCCTCATGACCATAATACCATAACTTAGTTTTATCTGTTGTGAAAGCTTATACAAATGGAATCTTATGTATAGACTTCGTGTATGTGCCTTCTCTTATTGAGCACAACATTAGTGAGGTTCATCTACATTCTTGTATGTCAGTAACTTTTCTGTCATTATTATTATTTTTAGCTTTTTCAATGAATTTTCTTCAACACCAATAGTCTGGTTTTTGTCTGTCACCATATACATGTACTATTTTACCCCTTTCACCCTCCTCACACCACCTTTTCCTCTGGCAACCACTAATCTGTTCTCAAAGATAGACCATATGTTGGAACATTCTCAAAGACAGACCATATCACTCAGGCGTTCTGATGTGCTGTGTAGGGAGTCCTTTGCCGGCCACCGGATGTCTGACTGGTTGTAACTTAGAGGGTGGAGACAAGGGCACCATGGTGCTGACATCACTCTCCAGAAACCGTTTTTAAAAGTGCTCTTTGGTCTTCTGTTTTGCAAATATCTCAAAATTTATTTATTTTTTCCTTTAATAATAGTTTTTTGTTTATAGTTTATAAAAATAAATCTTGTAAATAAAACTGCTAAAAGCAATTTTGTTCATGTATTATTGTGGACATACACACTCATATCTAGGTGGAAGTCCTGGGACACAAGTTAGGTCCATTTTTTTCTCCGTATAGATATTCAATTGCTCTAGCACCATTAGTTAAAAAGAAAAACAGTTTCTTTCTTTTCTGCATATCAGTGACTCCTGTGAAACAAATTTTGTGTCTGTCTACTGCTAGTGCTAGAGTTCTCATTCTTTTGCACGTGTTGATGTCTATCCTTGAGCTAATATCACATTGTCTTTTTTGTCATAGCTTTATGTTGAGTCTTGAAATTTGGTAATATCAGTGTTGAAATTTCCTTCCGGATACAGGCTCAACACAAGGTTGACATAAGGGAAGCCATATTGTAGAAAACACACTATATTGTAACTTTAAACAACCTCTGACTAACTAGCCCAGATGTACTCTGTAGATTTTGTGACCCCTCCCAGCTGCTCTAAAGTGATAACTTTTATTCTTTTGAGTTCTTTAGGAATGTGATGACCCACCCCCAGGCAGAGAGTCTATGCTGATATTCATCATCAATGACCACAGAAAGATCCAGGTATAGGTCAGCTGCTTCATTCTCTGATGCATATCCAGTAAAACAAAGGACTATCAGGAACTGGGACCAGATGTCTGCCCACCCAGAGACCAGCCACCTCCCCTACCCGGAGACTGGTCCCATATATAACTGGCTTGTAGTCTTTGTTCTCTGATATGGTTCTTTTGGACATGAGTCGGCCATCTTCCCTCTTGCTAGCAAGCTGTAATAAAGTCTTTCTCTCCTACCACCTTGCTTCCTGACTATTGGCATGCCTTGCGACAAGCAGATGAGCCCACTTGAGCGGTAACAATCCCATTCTTTAAATTGTGTTGCCTATTCTAGATTATTAACTAAACAAATAAATTGTAATGTCACTTGTCAATCATGGGTGTGGTTATACTAGATATGTTATCATTAACATTAACTATAATGTTGGCTGTAGTTATTTAAATTCTGTAAATATTTTGCTGAGTTTTTATAATTATTAGATATTGAAATTAATAGGTATTTTCTTGTCATAATCATGGGTTTTATCTTTTTCTGTTAGGTAAATTGCCTTTAGAACATTAAACTATCTTCTTGTACTGGAATAAGTCCCTAGTTATATATATAAATATTTTCTCTAGAATTTTGGCTTCTCTGGCATGAGATATACTAGCCTATAATTCTCTCTCCTTGTAATGTCTTGTCAGGTTTTGATATCAGTGTTTTAATTATCCCATAAAATTAGTTATTTTTTTCTTTCTTTTTTTGCTCTCTGAAAGAATCTTAGAATGCTATTCCTTATTGCCTATATATCAGGATTACATCACCAGAGCAACATGTGAACCTAGAGTGTGCTTTCAGGTAGATTTTATTATTATAAATTCAATCTCTTAAATATATTTAGAATTATGTAAATATTCTAATTGCACCTATTTTGGTAAGTCTTGTTTCTGAAAGAACTTTTTATTTCATTCAAGATCCCATCTTATGACCTTTTTAATAGTTATAGGATTTCTAATTGTATTCTCTTTTTCATTCATTGCATTAGAAATTTGTGTTTACTCTCATTTTTCCTGGTCAGTTTCACTATAGTTTCATCACTTTTGTTACTCTTTTTTTCGTTTTTGAGGTAACATTGGTTTATAAGATTATATAAATTTCAGGTGTACATTATTATATTTTGACTTTTGTATAGACTGTCTCATGTTTACCACCAAAAGTCTAGTTTCCATCTGTCGCTGTACGTATGTGACCCTTTACGCTTTTCACCCTCCCTTACCCTTTTCCTCCATGGTAACCACCAATCTGTTTTCTCTATGTGTTTATCTTCCACATATGAGTGAAATCATACAGAATTTGTCTTTCTCTATCTGACTTATTTTGCTTAGCATAATATCCTCAAGGTCCATCCATGTTGTCACAAATGGAATGATTTCATCTTTTTTTGAGGCTGAGTAGTATTCCAATGTGTATATACACTGACTTTGTTGATTTTCTCTCGTTATATAATTTCCATTTTATTTTTCATGTCCTATTTATTTTTTATTCTACTTATTTTTTCCAATTTGATTTATTTCAAAAATATTTTAAACTTTACATTTTGATTTTTTTAAACATAGGTCATTTATGCATGTGTTGATTAATTGCCAATATGATTGATTATATGGCTTTTTGTCATCCATTTAAAGTTAAATTACACTGTGATCAGAGAATGCACTCTATATGATTTCAATTATTGAAAGTTGTTTTATGATTCAATGTATAATCACTTTTTAAGTGTTCCATGTGTATTTTAGAGAGTGAATATTCTGTAGTTGCATAATTTTCTATGCATTTCTATCAGGTAAATTAAATTGATCATGCTGTGATTTTATTTTTATGGAATTGTTGTATAAATTACTCAGAGAGCTATTTTAAAACCTCCAGCTATATTTGTGAATTTTATTATCTCTCTTCCATCAGCTTTCCTATAAGTATTTTGAAGCTAATTTTTAGGTAAATATAAATTTAGGATTATTTTTCTCCCTATTTAAGTTGTTATTTTACCATTAAGAAATATCCTTTTTTTATGAATAATAATATTTTTCCTTAATGTTTGACTTTTCTGATATTAATATAGTGACATCAGCTTCCTTTAAGCATGTGTTTACATGGTGTAACAGTTTACATCTTTTTATTTTCAATCTGTCTGTGTCCTTCTATCTCTTGTAAACAGTATATATTTGGTATGTGGGGGATTTTTTTTGGTTGTTTTTTTTCTTAATCTACTCCAGTAGTTCTTAATCTAGGCAATTTTGACCCCCAGGAGACATTTGACAATGTATACAAACATTTTTGGTGTTCTAATTGGTGAGTGGGGATGTTACTTGCATCTAGTGTCAACCTGCAATGAACAGGACAACCTCCATAACAAAAAAATCATCCAGCCCAAAATGGCAATAATGGTGAGGTGGCTAGACCCTGATTTAGTTTATGAATCTTTGTTTTTATATGTAGTAATTGTCATGGCTGATTTTACATGGGCCATCTCGCTGTTAGAATTATATTTTCCCTCTGAACTTTATTATTTCTTCCCTCTTTTGTACTACTAAATTATTCAAGATTTCATTATTAAATTTTGTCTCATTTGTTAGAGTCTTTTATCTACATATTTTGACTAATTATTTTTTTTGGGTACAAGAGGAATTACAATATATCTTTTCCTTTTCAGAACCTTTTAAAATCAATAATTTACCACATTTACCACTGGAAGAAACTTTCAAAAGTTGAGCTTCTTATTCCTTTCTATCATTTTTATCCTATATTTTACTTTTACACATGTTGTGATCCCCTTAGGAAATCATTTTTGTCGTGGCTTTAATCAGTCAATATTGTTTAATATTTTTCACGTTTACACTTGTGAATTTTATTTTTATTATGTTCTGTATTTCCAGTGGGATAATTTCCTCCTGCCTAACAATTCTCTTGTTATTTCCTGTTACGTAGTCTGAAAGTTTCTCTCAGATTTTTTCTTTGTTGATAATATTTTCATTTTTCTCATCCTTTTTTGAAGCTTTTTTTCCATGAGGATAGAATATTAGGTATTTACTTAATTTTTCTTTCATACTTTAGAAATCTCAATCAATTTCCCATAGTTTAAACTTAGAATAGTTACCTAATTCTTACTCTTCCTTTGACCACGATGTCCTTATATCTGGGTTTCTTTTCTGGTTTTGGGATCTTCTGCCCTTCCTTAATATGTTTGTTGAGGATTCATCAGTTTTGGGAAAATTTTAGTCACTTTATCTTAAAATACTTGTTCTATCCATTCTCTCTTCCTTTTCTGGTACATGAAATACATGCACTTCACACCATTTGATTGGGTAGCTTTCATCATAAGCTTTTCCATCCATCTGGAAGTAAAAGTGCTCTTGTCATTTTATAAGCACTTTTCCCTATGTTTTACTAACTTTATTTTGAAATATTTCAAACTTACAAAAGAGATTCAAGAGTATCTTGCAGAACATTTGGTCCTGTCCAAAACATCCATAAGACATTTGGTCTATGCCCAAAGGTCCTTGATGTTTGGTTTTTGAAAAAGTCTTGTTTTAAAAATCATGTTATTTAATTATCTGAGATCCTTAAAGTTGAAATAATTATACATCTTTTCATGCTTTTTCAGTCTTGTAGAATTTCAGCTGTTGAGAGATACTAAAATCACATTAAACTCTATATATTCTATATCTTAGCTGTGTATCTATATTTGTCTATTTATCTATCATCATCATCTACCTAGCCAATCTACTTATCTACCTGTGAAACTTTGAAGTGGTATAATTATTTTCTCTTTACAAGTGAAAAAAATGAGTTTAGCAAATTTAAATGTCTTGCCCACTGTTAAATAATTAGTACACAAACTTTGATGCATATTGGGACTTTGGTCCAACCATGGTCAATTTTGTAAGTATCATATATGTGCTTGAAAACATACATTTACTGTAGATTTTTGGTTTGTTATTATCATTTGCTAGCTTATCTTAGAGTCATTTTTGACTCATCTCCTTCCCTCACAGTCCTGCCAGGTCTAGCATCAAAATATATCTTGCAGTTCCTTTTCTTACAAATTTCACTGTGATAGATCTAGTCTGACATACCATCAACTTTTAGCTGAATTTTTGTGCAGTCTTCTGCCTGGACTTCTGTCTTCCATTTTGCCATTCTATGATCTATTTATTGTCAATACAGTAGCCAGACTGAGCCTGTTAGTCTGTAAATTGGATCATGCTACTCTTCTTCCCGATTCTCCTTTGTGCCTTTCTCTTCACTCAGATTCAAAGCCCCTACGTATAGCCTACATGACCTGGATCTCTTTTCCCCTCTGGCAGCATCTGCTATAGCTCATCTTCCTCTTTGTTCCAGTTCTGATCTTTTTGTTGTTTCTTGAACACTCCAGGAAATCTCCCACCTCTTTGACTTTGTTCTTGGCTATGCTTTCTTCCTAGAAAGATCTTCCTTCAGAAATTCTAATGACGCTCAGATTCTTACATTTCTTGTTATTTCTCTTAACCATTCCATCTTAGTAGTGACACAGGTTCAAAACTTTCTAACCATGTAAACCTTTTCTTCTGAAAGAAAAAACATCTAATCATTTCTCAAGTCCTATTGATGATTTTTTGAACTATCTCTTAAGTATGCCCTCTTCCCTACATTACTCACCTATAACATGTCTTACCTCCTTCTGAGATTTTTTTTCCTCTGCACATTCAGAATAATTTTTTCCCAACTTGTTCTTTTACTTTCCAATATACTGATAACAGTGGCATCATGGGAATTTTCTTAAAGTGTAATATTTGCATTTCATTTAGGTTTTAACTTATTGAAGGAGTCTTAAAACATGTTATAGTGGCACTACAGGGCCTTCATTTTTATGGCCCTAAATAACTTGCCAGTCTAATTTTGTACCGCTTTTTGTTAAAACTTCCATACTAGAACAAAGTTCACATATTTTCTTATCTTTCAATGGTTTTTCCCATTTGCCATATTTCTCTGCTTTGTGTTCCTCTAACATCTTTTGCTCTGTACTTTAAATTTCTCTAGGTTTGGATCACACAGAGCAACTGGTACAATAAAAGTACTCAGTAGAAGTATCTTGAATGAATAAACTATAACTAACTAGAATTATTTTTTCCATAGCCATTTTTTATAAGCCACTGTTAAGATATATAATTTAATACAAAATTTAAGATACACAGTTTTGCTTGAATGGCAGCATTTGTACAACAAAAAAATAATGGCATGATCTAGGAAAATCACACCAAGGGAACATTTCAATTTTTCTCTGAGATAACAATCCATTTGAAAAATGTCTATTATGGGAGTGTTCTTTTGAGTTAACTCAATGTCAGATTCCTTTAAATCCAAGGTGAGCTATTTCAAGCATTTATCGTGAGAATTTGTTAGAAAAAAAATATTTATCATCTCTTGAGAGAATGATTCAGTCACAAAAAAATTAATGATGAAATAAAGTGATTTTTAGTCTTCTGGTCAAACTCAACACTCGTGTCTCAAACTGTTTGAGAGTATCCTCATTACAGTTTTGCATGTGATTGTTTCTGTGACATAATTTTTTAAAAAGTCTATCTATTTGCAGGTTTATGTCAGATTAACAAAGACATAGACAAGACTGAGTCAGGTGGGGATTTTCTTCCAGCATATTGATCTTTTTGCTGCATCTTTCACATCTTTATTCCTTAGGCTATAAATCAGTGGATTTAGCATGGGGATTACCAGTGTGTAAAACACAGCAGAGACTTTCTCCTGTTCCAGGAAAGATTGAGAGCTTGGCTGGACATAACTAAAGGTCACAGACCCATACAACAAGATCACAGCAGTCAGATGGGAGGCACAAGTGGAGAAGGCTTTGCGTCTCCCCTCAGCTGAGCGGATTCTCTGGATGGCAATGATGATGTGGATATAAGAGACCATAATGATAGTTAAAGTGAACACTACAACAGCCCCAGAGAATATCAAAAGCAAAATTTCATTGTTATAGGTATCAGAGCAAGAGAGCTTCAGAAGAGGGGGAATGTCACAGAAATAATGATTCACAATGTTAGGACCACAGAAGTCTAGTTTGAGCAAACCTATTGTATGTGTCAGTGAGTTAACGATACCACCCAAGTAAGATGCAAGGACCATCTGAATACAAAGCCTTTGGGTCATAATGACCGTATACAACAAGGGATTGGCTATTGCTACATAGCCATCATAAGCCATCATAGACAGGACGATGCCCTCTGTGGTCACATACACTGCAAAAAAGAAACTCTGGAGAACACAGTCAGAAAATGTGCTGGACTTGTGTTTTGATAGGAAATTCGCCAGCATCTTAGGAGCAAAGACAGTAGAGTAGCAGATATCACAAAAAGAGAGGTTGCTAAGGAAGAAGTACATTGGAGTACGAAGTTGGGCACTTAGCCAGATCAATATGATCATGCCCCAATTACCTACCAGAGTGAGGAAATAAATAAGCATGAAAAGCAAAAAGAGAGGGATTTGCAAATTAGGATTTTCAGTTAAACCCACCAGAAGAAATTCCTTCACACTTGTATGATTCCAACTTGCCATATATGCAGGTCTTTATAGCTGTTTAGTTGTAGGACGAGATGATATCACTCCATGATCTGGTGTCCATAATAGCATGGAGTATTTAAGTTTACCCTGTAGTTGGATGAAGAAAAATAACTTCAGCAGTCGACCATATGTGTCCTAGACAATCCATCTATAGTGAGTTAAATTTTTGGAATTAGAGATTATTTTATTCCATACTTTTCAGGTTCCATATCATAAAAATTGGGATAAGTAAACTCTCGTAGATGACAAAAGTATTAATTGGTAGAACTGAAAGTCAAACCCAGATATGCCTTGCCCTAAACCTCTGATTCATTCTGTGACATACACAAGTCCTCTGCTTACATGGGCTACAAACTGTGGCACTCTTTGGTAGAAATTATTTTCTTATCCTCTTCTACTTTGCTCCTATTTTTTCACACCCAGTTAACTCATGATACCGACTTTCACAATATGCAGCCCTCTTCCTTTCCAAATCTCAAATATCAGATTTTTTTTCCTCACCTTCTGCTCAGATTCTCCACATGGAAGATTAACGACTGTGCCTTCCAACAAAGTTGAGTTGGGAGAAAGAGGAAGAGCAACTTAATATTTACTATTTAGTATTAAGGCTAATCCAAAAATAGAAATACAATTTAACTTGAAAACCCCTCCTTTTTGTATCTTTATATAATTTCACCTTTGCATCTTTGTTTTTTATCAGCATTAAAACAGCAAACCCCAAAATTCAATGTAGAGGCAAGGTGGGAGTTTGAGGTACCAAAACTCTATCAGCTATGTCTTACTTTCAAAAATGTAGGCTCTTGCTTACTTTCACGTGCTTTTTTTTGACACAATAAAATACTAATTCAACAATATTTTTGGTTAAATATTAATAAATTCATTCATGTATGCTTTAATACATTGAATAAATATATATTACTTACTACTCTGAGCCAAGAAGTGTTATATTTGCTAGAGATGAAGCAGTGAACAAGACAAATGCCATGTTTTCATGGAGCTTACATTTTACTAGAGAAATAAATAAGGACATATTGATATACTATATTTGTATTGATATATTATTTACAATGATGATGAGCACTATGAAGGAAAGTAAAGTAGGGGAAGGTAAATAGAAAGAGGTACTAGGTACTCTATTATATAGTGTATTCATCTCCTATTGCTACTATAACAATATACCACAAAATTCATGGCTTAAAACAACAAATATGCCTTTCATGCAAGGTACCACGTTAGACATTAGAGATCTCAAAAAGGATATATGAGCTGTGCTCTCTTTAAACTTTATGCCCACTGAGGTCAGAATTTGGGTAAGCTTGGGATTCAATCTTCAGAATATTACTAAATCAAATCCAAAATCTTCATTCTGTGAGTCTTATCCCTCACTTACTAAGGTTGTATATTAGATCCTGTATGTATTTTAGATCAGTGACCTCGGGAAGCACAGTGAATCCAAGTCTAACTGTATCCAAGAAAAAGAGGGAGTAATTTGTTGGAAGTAATAAGGATTTTTCTTCTATTAATAAAACCAGGTTGTAAAATATAGAATCAGGATTTCATAACCTGAAAATAAGTTCAACTTAAAAAAAAAGGCAGGACTGAATTTAACCTCAGATGTGACATCTAATGTTCTACAAGTCATTGAATTTCTCTACACTTAAATTTCTTTGTGTAATTAGCATAGTAATATAATAAATAAGGTTCAAATTGGATTAAACTAGATAACATAGTACCATTTACAGGGCTTGTTATATTATACATACACAAAAATACATCCATTATTATCTACTATTACAATTAAAGCCATTATGGTTATTTAATAATTCATTATTTGATCTCAAAATCAGAAGTTCTCTGAGTTGACAAATATAGGAAAAAGCACACTATAGTCATTCTGTATGTGAATATGCATATATGCTCATAGGAACTGAGGTTTGACTTACTGATATGGTTTAGCTAGTTAAGTTAGCTTACTAAATTAATCAGACTATTGGATTTCCCCAAATTCCAAAATAAGCACAGTTTCCCCCTCAATGCAATAAGGGGCACAAATGAACCAGGCAGTGACTTTTGGACAATGCCACGGGTAAGGTAAGGTCAGATTTATGCTCCCACCAGTTCCCCCAACCCACACACACACAAACTAAGAAAATCACGCAATCAGTGAAGATACATTTTATCTAAGGTAAATCCATTCTTTTTGCTACATTCACAGAGACATTTTGTTGATGCTTTAGAGAATTAATTACCTACCTTCGAGCCACCCAGAACTATGTAGAATTTATTTTGTACAAGAGGCTAACAACATTTCTCTCCAGATTTTACAAATAGGTCTTATAAGAGATGAGTATTTATCTTCTAGTTTGTGACAAGTGGAACATTACCCCAAGATAATCCTCAATCCCAGGAGGCCATTGGGCAAGCAATTACTTTCTTTCCAGTGATGTGGCATGAATGATTTGTTTTATATAAGTATAGGGGAGGAAGACATTTCCTCTACCCACTGTGGGTTCTTCTTGTCAGAGAGCAAATTCAATTCACATGAGACAGAATAATAGGAGAAAATTAGACAAAGGTTTATAACATGTATACATGGGAGAGGCTCAAGCAAGCTGAGCAACTCGCCAAAATGGCTGAAGCCACCATCTTAAATATCATCTTCAGCTAAAGACAAAGGAGCATATTGGGGGTGCAGGGGGAGTTGATCATGGGAGATTACCACACAAGTACAGTAAACAAATGAAGATTTAAGTCCTTGCCTTTGGCTTTGATTAAGAGTTTCTAGAGATAAGGTCATCCCCCTTCTTCCTTGTACAGAGAGGGAGACACCTTTACAGACGGAGATTTCCTTTAAATGTAAATGCTTCTTAACAAAGTGTAAGTAAACTCTGCTTTTCAGAGCTCCTTTCCTGTCTGCAGTTTATTAAAACTAACCAGCTCCAAATAATCCTAATGCCAAAGAGACATATCTTGGGGTGGCCAATTCCCATCCCACACATAAGAATAGTGAGGAACCATAACATAATGGACTATACTGTGTCCAGTTAAAACATAACATATGTCTCCATTATTGGCAGTTCTTTGATTAAAAAGCAACAAAAACAACAAAAGTTCCTTAATTATAACAGTCAGTAAAAAGAAGAATGTTTTCTCCTGTAAATTCTATGATTTCATTCAGATACTTAAAGATATTTTAAAGCATTTAATTACATGAGGAAATTCTGAAGAACAAGCTCAATGCTATTGAGAAGAATCTCTGACACTCTAATTTTTGTTTGGTTCTCAATTATCTGAGTTACTATAAGTAAATATGCCTTGAATGATAACAGTAAGATGCACAAGTAAGAGTTTATGACTCAGGCAATCTGGATTTAAATGTTAGTTTTGCCATTTCACAACTGTGAGACATTGAGTTCCTTAATTAATCTTATTTTTATTAATTTTTAAATTATGAATAATAATTGTCCACTTCCTCAGATTCTTGTGAGGATTGAGATAACATATGTAAATACATAGCCCCTTGTTCAGCAGATTGTACTCATTTAATAACTGTTCACTTTCTTTTGCAATTATAGAAGTATTACAGCAGTATTTCTTACTATTTTAAAATGAGTTCTAAATTTTAACCTTCTTTAAATTATTGACAACTGTGTAGACTCTATACCTTAAGATTTTTGTGGACAGAATGGAGAATGGATAAATACATGTTGTCAGACTTATTGCAAACAACTGGCTTTTTTCCTAAATCCGGTGGGGAGATTAAAATCAGCTTTGTTGCTAGTAGAAGAGTTTCTTATTTAACAAATGAAGATCATTGCATTTAGAAAATAGGATCATCTCTCATCAATGAAAGCAACAATGTGTGTGAAGATTTAAGAACTGGAAAAATACAGCTTAAAAAATTTCAGAGTGAGAGAAGTTGCCAAAATTATTTTTCTTTCTTTCTTTTCTTCCTTTTTTATTTAATAAACCTATATATCTGGCAAAAAGAAATAGTGAAAGAAAAAAAAATAGTAATGTCCTAGTTGTATTTTTAAAAATGTAATGGTAAAGAAAGTTTCCATTTCTATAAAGAATGCGTGTGTTACTAAAACACAAGGATTATCCTTAACTTCAATGGTACTACCAAATTTTACAAAGTAATATTGGCATGGACAGTAGTAAAACAGCATTGCTCATTATAGCAGACCATGAATGTGCTGTCTTGTCAGGAACCTGGAGAACTACTTGAGAAAACTAGAAGGAACCAAAGGAAAGAAGACAAGAATGAGAATCTCACCACAGGAAAAGTTTGCTTCACATAAAATTGCCAGCCACTTGCACTGCTAGCTGTTGGGAATAATCTCTCATTTTGCTTCACTTTCAAAAGACTCAGAGTCAGGAATGGAATTTTTGCTCAGCCAAGAGTAGTGCACATATGCAAATCTTAGTTTCTAGGGAGCTACAAGAGGAAATATCTATCTCCTTTGCCTCAGTTGTGGGGCCTGAAAAGGCATAGCAGCATTCTCTGCTTCTAATACAGTGGAATCACCGTTGGGTACTTTAGAGGAAATATTACTCTCTTGCTTAAGAAATCCTCTAAATTGGCTGAGCCAAGAGTTACAAGGCAGAGAAGAAACATTTTTATGAGTGTGTTATCAGTTGAATACAGCCCATATGAGGAAGTCCATCCACATGCAATTGCCTTGAATCTCCCTTTTCATTACCAGTTGTGTTCCTTCAGGTTTCTGATCTCCTGGCCAAAAGAAAAGAGATCTCTTCTACCAAGCAATGTAGATAAAAATGTTCATCTCTGGAAGCTCTACTGATTGGATAAATTCTTCAATATTCCCTAATATTTTTTAGAAATTTCCTAGTCTAGGGTAATAATACTGCAGTAAACCATTCTTTGCAGTAACTACTATAGCATGTAAAGCCAGCCAGCAACCAGGCTCAGTTTTTGTTTTTTGTTTTAACTCTTCTGTTAATTAGTCATAGAGAGGTCAGTTGGTGCTAAAATGTGATGGAAAAGCAAGTGAAGTTCTCCTGAAAATTACTAGGACCTTCAAGATTTGCTCAGGCCCAGCTCCACATATGTAGCTTTCATGAAATAATAAAGTTATTCGCAGCCTGATTTTATTACTCAAGAGACCTTATAACTCCATGGTCATAATAAAGAATTAAGCACACATAATAACCTGGCATAGAATGGTAAAGTATTCTATCTCAACCAGAACTTGGTAGCAAGACAATGCTTATTTCTCAAAGTGAGAAAGATTAATTTGCTGAAGCAAAAATTTGATTCATTCAAAATCTCTAAAGGCTTCTCGGTTACTAAATATAACACCTTGATTTTACAGTATCAACTTTGGGACTGTTGTATGAAAAAGGCTGATGTATAGAACTGCTTGCATTGCTGTCTGAAGAACGCTTTCTCGCTATGCGTCTTACAAAACCTTGTCAGCTTTTAAGAGGACCCAATGAGTGAGTCAAAGGTGCATTCACTCATGAAATATGTAGTCTCCTAAATTGAAAGCAGCATATCAGTATTTTGCATCTTTTACATGGTAGGGAAAACTAGGTTTAGAAAAGCGTACTTCCACTTAGGGAGTTGGTGACACGTGATCTACAATGACAAGTACATATTTGGTCTTCATTTTAGTTTCTAGCACAGACATTCTAAATCTCTTGGAATTTCCAAAGTAGTGAGAGAGATAAAAGTGTCTTTTGTTAATGAACTGACTTTTGGAATGCCCCTAGGTCACTTAAGGATTGGGGATTGATTGCCAGGGGAACCAATCCTAAGTTTGGAGGGTTGGAAACTTTAGTCTTGCTCCTCACCCTGCCGGGAGGGGAGAGAGGATAGGGGCTGGAGGTTGAATCCATTACCAACGGTAAATATTTTAATCAATGATGCGTATGCAATGAAGCCTCGATAAAAACCCAAAATGACAGGGTTTGGAGAGCTTCTTGTCAATACTTGAAAGTGCTGGGAGAGTGGCATGCTCAGAGAGTGCATAGAAGCTCCACAACTTTTTCCCATACTTGGCTCTATGCATCTCTTCCATCCACCTGTTCTTCAGTTATATCCTTTTATAAGAGACCATTGATCTAACAAGCAAATGATTCTCTGAGTTCTATGAGCCACTCTAGAAAATTAATTAAACCTAAGGAGAGGGTCATGGGAATCTCTGATTTAGAGCCATTTGGTCAGAAGCACCTGTGACTATCTGGACTTGAGGTTGGCATCTGAATGGAGAGGCAGTTTGGTGGGACTGAGCCCTTACCTGTGGAATCTAGTGCTATCTCTGGGCAGATAGTATTAGAATTGGGTTGAATTATAGGGCATTCTGCTGGTGTCCAGGTCATTTCTTGCATGCTGGTATGGGAGGAACCCTCTCCCACACATTGTGAATTGAGTGCAGAACCCCAGGTAGGGGATAACCCAACCTTCTCCAAATAACTGGACCCGGAAACAGGACATCTAGATTGCTGATATTTCCAGTTGTCCATCTTATATTATGGTCTTCAACACTATGGGCAGTTGTATCCTTTCATGGAATAGTGAAAAACAAACTAATTTATATTGTTCTACAGCCAGGATTTACATATTTAAAGACAAAATGCTGAAAGTTCTTTGTTTCCTCTGTCAAGAAAAAATAAAATGATTCAGGACACTTGTTTTTCTTTTGTGGGTTAAGGAGGTGGAGAAAGCATTATCTAGATTAAAAGCTACATAGAGGGTACCATGGTCTGTACTGTAAAAGGATCATATTTGGAATCGTAGTTATAAATGGAGGGAGTCAACTTAAATTCATAGAGAATAATTACCTCATATTTTGAAGAGTCATTCATTTTCTGCACTGGCAAAACTAAAGAGCAAAATTACAATTATATAAGAATCACTGTCGCCAAGGTTTTTATATTGGTATGGCAATAATGGGCTCATTCAATCAGCCTGGGCTGCCAAAACTCTGCATTTTCCGAAGATCTTTGGGACTGGCCTTTGTCGCTTGAGTGATAACCTGTGAAACCTTGGAATAGCCCACCTGACAAGAGCATCTTTCTATCCTGGGGCCCACACCAAAAGGTTTATGCTAACGATGTGATTACGGTGAATGCCTGTTTTTGTACCCTCTGGGCTAGGCTGTATCAGTCTGAAATTTGGGGTGGGACGGTTGGAGACTAAGAAATTAAGGACAATTATGTGGGCTCTGCATGCCTATGTACTGACCTCCAATAAACTTTTCTGGTTGGAGATACTTCAAATGAGTCATCAGACAACAATGCTGGGAAAATTGAGTTCTGTCTGTGTGATTCCAACACGAAAGGACAAGTGGAAGCTCATGCCTGGTTTCTTCTGGACACCACCCTATACACCTTTTTCCTTTGTCAATTTCAATCTATTTATGTAGCTGTAATAAACCATAAGGATAGAAATTATTCTGAGTTATGTGAGTTCTTCTAGTGAATCATTGAACCTGACGGTGTTACTGAGCCCTAAGGGAGCAGTGACTTGCAAGTGGGTCCTTTTGCCTAGAGCTGCTCATGCCAATAGAATGAGACCAGGTTTGGAATAGAAGAGTAGAAATCTTACTTGTTGATCAATGAATGGAGGAGGCAGAGCTCATGCTCTAAAACATCTCCCTGAAGGGAAGGTGAGCAGGGTTCTTATGCTATATGAAGGGGCAGAGGTCTCCAAGTCGTTGCTCAGGGCAGAGGCATTTGGGGCTCACACAGATCTTCCCTTCTTGCACATGGCACTGCTTGCACACGTTTCCTTTTGTGCACGGCACCATTTCACCATCTTGGACATTTCTGGTTTGGAGCAGTTCTGTGATTTGGCCAGCTGGCATTGTTCTGCCTTGGTTCCTATAAGCAAGCACAGCTTAAAAACAAAGCATTAAACACAGAAATTTTTGTAGGGACTTCTCCAGGTGACAATAGTGGTCTTATGTACCTCTGGCACAAGTAGTAAATTCAAAAAATTTTGTCAAGCTTTTTTCTTTTTATAAAAATTAATATTTCAAATTTCTTTATTTTTGTGTTATGTAGAATACAAACTTTAATTTATTCTAAAAATATAAAATGAATATGTAAATTAGGAAAAAAATAAATGAATACATACAAATTCACTTCCAGAACTAAACTAAAAAACAAAGAACCTTGAATATTTCCAAAACTGGAAGTTCTTTGTGATCACTCCCATTACCCTGCCTCCTTGACGGTGAAAACCATTCTTCTGTATTTTTTATTATTCCTGTTTTCAATTTTAAAAATAAATTTATCCATTTCCCTAAAACTATGTCTTTAATGAATCTATTTTTAATTTTTGAATATTATAAATACGATGTCAAGCTGTTTGTCCTCTGTATTGTTTGTGCTTCTCTTAAATACTATGTTTCTAACATTCTACCATGTTTATACTTGTCCCTGCCTTCTTTAACTTCACAATTGCGTAGTATTCTTTTTCTTTAATGTGTCAAAATTAAATTGTCCCTTAACTTCTATTATGACAAATGCTGATGGTTTACATGTCAAATGGGACACAGGAACAAGGGTTTGTCTAGGTGCATCCCCAGATGTGGCGTTGATTGAATATAGGGTATATATATTGTAGAGGGTCAGAATTGGCCACCCCAAATGTGTCTCTTCGGCTTGATTATTTTTAATAACAAAAGACTTTGAAAGAAACTTTTACTTTCCCCCTAACTGCCTAAAAGAATTTAAGACAGAAGGCCTGTCCTAGGACAGGCCATCACCATAGATAACTCTGAGTACAGGTAGACTGTAAGGGTCCTTGGTAAGCCCATTCTTATCAAAGTTCTGTCTACCAAACATTTGCTTTTCCATTTCCATGTGAATTGCCTTCCTCCCCTTTGAAGCCCCAAACCACAAATCCCAACATCCTCCTCTGTCTTTATCTGAAGATGGTATTTAAGGTGACAACCTCAGCCATTCTGGTGAGTTATTCTGTTTTTCTGGGTTTCTCCCATGTATACATGCTACAAAACTTTGCTTCATTTTCTCCTGTTAGTCTGTCTCATGTCAATTTAATTCTGTGATCTTCAAGTCATCTAAGATGTGGCATAGCTGACCTTATGGCCTGTCGCAAACAGGTCATTCCACTTGACCATCCAATGCTTTTATTGGTTTACATAGGTGACCTTTCCCAGATGAATGTTCATGAAGGCTTTGGTGTTGTATGTAGATCCACAGTGGTTACCTGGCCCTGGAGGCTCTGCAGCAGAACGATGAGGCTGTTCTAAGAAATGGTTCACTCTTTCACTGAGTGGCTTGTCTACATTTTTATGCACCACCTGGCTACACATTGGCTGGATTCTTTCTGTTCTCCTGGTCCTGTGTATTTAGTGGAATCACATATAGGACCAAGATATTTCACAAGTAAATATTAATATTATACTTTCAGTTAAATGTTTTAATTTCCAGTAAAACTTAGGAATACGAACATGTTGTAAACAATGTTTAGGAGATGAAATCCATTTATTCTGAAATTTGGGTTTTTAGATATAACATATTTTAAGCTATATTCCCTGATCTCTAATTCAGCTCTCCTACATCTAATTAATCTCATTTACAAAGTCTACAAATATTTCCAACTTTGATGGAAATGATATTGAAATTTGACTTGAACATCACAGCTTCTATCAGGTGCAACTTAAGCAGCAAGGGTAAGGGAAGGGCTGTTGGAATTTCCCTCCAAAAACTCTAAGTGTGACTGTTTCCTTAGCAAGCCCAGGCCCCAACTCAATTTCCCAGAGCTCTACTAAGCCAACTCCCTGGGTACCTCCATGTTAATAATACTTAGCTTTAAAATTAAGATTAATTTTTATTGATTTTTATTGGCAAATGATAGAAGATTTCTATATGCAGGAAGTGCATGAGCCTATGGTAAATTATGTGTGTTGGATTAATCCATTGAACATGAATCTATCTGCTTTGGAACAATACACTGATGAAACTCTTTGCAGTAACTAAATATGTGTGCATGCTGCTTTGAGTGTATGCGTCAATCTGGAAGAGAGAAAGTGAGAGAAGAATTGGAGATTTTTAAGGAGAAGGGAAGGGAATAGGAGAGTTGTTGGAATAGGTGCATTTTAATCAGATAGCAGTTTTCATGATTGCACGATTTTCACAAACTCTCACTTATTCTTTAAGAAATGTGTGTGTATGGGAGGGATAAGGGAAATAAAATGTGGGGGTTTACAGTTGCAATTAAAATTTTGATGTTGCTTACATTTTAATTCATTATTATATCCTTATGTAAATTTTGATTATTTCTTTAACCCATCATTACCTGTAAAAACTATTTTTAAATTATCATATTTTCTTATTTATTGTTCAAGGAATTTATGTGAAAAATGTTCCAAATATATTTTTTCTTTAACTCAAATGAAATTTAAATTGTAAAACATTGAGACTTCTAATTATTTTATTGAGTGTGATTTTATCATTCTCTTCTTTCTTTAGAATCTGACAATATTTATTAAACACTCTTCTATGAGACTTCTAATTATTTTATTGAGTGTGATTTTATCATTCTCTTCTTTCTTTAGAATCTGACAATATTTATTAAACACTCTTCTATGAGTGTAATAGTATTTTTGCCTCTTTGCTTTCATATCTATATTGATTTGTGTTTTTCTAAATTTCCCAGTCTTTTATTTCACTTGAATATTTAGTGTTATTCTGTTCCTCAAATATATCAATCAATGTTTTGTTTTATTCAATGGTTTCTGAATAATTTATTTACTAAAATTAATGCAGGAAGTTAGAAATGTAGGCTCTAGGCTGGGCTTTGGTCAATATTTTCATCAATGATTAGATGAAGACAAATAGAAAATGACTTACAAAACTTGTTAATATCACAAAGTTGGAAAATAAGCAAACAAGTTGAAAGAAGTGAAAGAATCAACATTCAAAAATCACAGGGATCCAAATAAATAACCAAAACAAGAAAAAGATGATGTATTAATAGATGGAGTCTGGCATTTAGGCAGAAAAAAATTCATACAAATAATTTGATATTAATATGTAAAATAATTTGGGGTTTAATTTGTTAATCTAAACATGGACAATGCAATTTTCATGAATCTATTAAATACAGGAATTCATGCATTTTGTAAACAATAACTAGATAAACACTAGTGCCAAGATTAAGTGATAATCCCATTTAACTCAAACTGCTCATATAAAATCAAACATAGTGTGTTAATTCACAGTCAGTACATTTCAAAGGACAGAAACAAAGAATATTATATCAGGAAGATAATACCCAAATGGTTGGGTGTATGGGAAAGAAAAATCAAATACCAAGTAGTTGAATTGATGTGAAAATACGTTTTCTGTAGAAGAGGAATGTTTGAAGAAATTTATTGAAAACATATAGCTTTAGTAAAATATATTTATTTATTGAAACAATTTTGAAACAAATAGCTTTACTAAAAACATATAGATTGCATGTCAAATAGGATGTGTGGCATCAGAAAGTAAAAATGTGGTCATTCATTGCTAAACTTAGATATAATTTACTCCTTTGACTCAGAAATTGACATGTTCTATTTTTAAGCTTCTCTTTACATTTTGTGATTATAATCTCCCTGTGAAAATGTTACATATAGCCAGGTACAATCCCTAAGTCTCAAAAGAGTCTTTTATGGTATTTCAGTCACTTAACAGAAATCATTACCCCTAGATTTGTTATCCAAAAAGGAGATGGTGAACATTAACCAAGGAATTTTGAGGTTTTGCAAACAGGAGTTCAACCTGATGAAGATCTACGTCAAAAAATCAGAGTTTCTGAATTGGGATCCAAACCTTCAACCTCCTGAAATTGTGTGATCATTTTAACCTTGTGTTGTATAACAAATAAAATTTATTAGCTCGGTTTGTGTTGAAGGTATGTTAGATTCTTTAATATACTAGTAAGAGAAACGGAAAGATAAAAAAAGGTACAGACTTGTAGAAGATATGGAAATATGTTTATTTAACTGGAAAACAGAATAAGCAGCATAAAAATATGAAATGAAGGTTGAGGTTTCATTTTAAAAATCTTAAAATTATCTCACCTAAATCATGCATTACAGAAGAGGACTATGTGTCAGAATCATCTCAAATGCTAAATTTGGTGAAAGTTAGTCAAAAGGAACAAACAGCACATATAAAGAGCAAATAGTAAAGATATTTACATATGGTTGTAATGACATAGCTTTATCTTCGAACACTAATGCCCAATAGAGACAATTAACTTGGGCTCATAAGATGATGTCAACAGAGAGCAGAAACAAAGTGACAAGAAACAGGATCTATTTTTAAATGGGCCATTGCCGGAACTTTTTTTTCAAAACATAAAGTTGTAAAATACACTGTTGTCCTATTTTTACTTTTGATTTTCCCTTTAAAAATGCAGATATATTACACTTTTTCCCCTGAGGGAAAGACTGTGTAACTTCATATGAAACTCATATGAAGTAGCTATTTACTACTGATCTGTTCAGATGAACACAACATATTTGATGTGAAAAAACACACATGGGATTTTAAAGACACCTCTACTGAGAACCTTAATACTAAAATTTGACTCACTGAGAGCAGACTCTGTCCAAGAGGTTGTTTCCAGTACACATCTCACTAACATCTTGTGATCAATCTCTTACTCAATTTCACTTTCTCTTCTCAAAAGTAGACGCTGTGGGGGCCAGCCCAGGGGCACAGCAGTTAAGTTCGCACCTTCCGCTTTGGCAGCCTCGAGTTCGCTGGTTTGGATCCCAGGTGCAGACCTACGCAGTGCCTGTCAAGCCATGATGAGGCAGACGTCCCACATATAAAATAGAGGAAGATTGGCAGCGGATGCTAGCTCAAGGCAAATCTTCCTCAAAAAAAAGAAAAACGTATAGGTCATGATTCCATTCTCTTCATTTTCTTTGTCAGGGACACATTGTCCATTTAAAGGATCTTTACAGCATGACTCAGTCCACTCCTGATTGCCTGGATTCAAATTGATGTCTGATGTTGCATTGATGGTTTTGTAAACAGAGTGAAGAAAAAAGTACTAATACCAGCAACAATACATTTACATAATTCTGGCTATTTTGAAAGTTGTGATTTGCTGAAATATTTTAAAAGAAACTGTGCATTAATTAACATCCAACTACCTTGAGCTTAATTACTCACTAAATAACATAAACACCATTATAGCCAAGTAATCTCAAATAAGAAGAGCACAGTTGGAGGCACCACACTTGCTTATTTCAAACTATATTAGAATGCTATAGTAAGCAAAATGGTATGGTATTGGTATGCAAACAGATACAGAAATCAATGGAACAGAAGACAGAGCCCAGAATTAAACCCACTCATTTTTGGTTAATCAATTTTCAACAAAGGCACCAAGAATATAGAATGAGGAAAGTCTCTTCAATAAATAGTGCTGAGAAAACGAGATATCCATATGCAAAACAATGAAATTGGACCCCTATTTTATATACAAAAAACAACTCAAATTAAAAACAAGTAGCTTGACAACAATGGTAACCAAAACCCAGCAGCCTGAAGATACTGGGTTGTGTAGCCTGGGTTTGGAGATCCTAATGATGTCCCATCCTCAGAGCAATCGTTAACACATTCTATAAAACATAGGATAATACAGGCTTTTATATTGCATCATAATCCAACAAAAGGACATTAATAGCAATGAAAAATCCCATCTACATGGGTATTAAAAATTTATCAAAATAGCATGCCAAAAGGAAAATATAATCTGCATATACAGGATAATGTAACATAATGAAGAACACTACTTACTGAAAGTGATGTAATTGCTGCAAAAGTCATTCAAGAAGTTTATAGGCTGTTAAAATTAACCAAGACATAGTTAAAATAAATTACATATGACTTTGCCTTAAATAATTAAAAAGCATGACCAAGAAACTATGTGAAAAATAGCATAAATGAATTATTAAGAAAAAAAGAGAAATGGCTGGAATTTCTTAAGATTATGGGTTTTCCATTATTCCATGCACTTACAGTGTGCTGATGGACCTTGATTCTACTGGAGACTTTTCAATGCTTCAAGAGTAGTTGATGCAGCAGACAAACAGCACAAGAAGGGATTAGGCAGGCAGCCTAAGTCATATATGCTCGAAAACTATCCAGTTCACAATTTCTGCTCCAGCCTCCTCATAGCATTTCCCTGTTACTACTCTGTGATTACGGTCTCAATGAAAATGTCACTCTTGTTGTCATTGGTGCCACCTAACTGTGCAGAAGACAGTAGGATGACCCTGACACTTCAGAGTTCAGATGAGAAGAGTTTCACAAATTATTTTGTATATTCTGTTCACGTGAACTTCTAATTGTATGCCCATCTTCACTGAGGCTAGTCATGGGACAGACATGATAGCTAGATTTCTAATCTTAAACTGCAGAAATACAAAACAAACCCACTTAATCAAGATAGTGGGGATATTGCATAAATAATAAGTTGTCTCACAGTACTCACTGAAGTTGCAAGAGCCTGAATTCAGTATCTGTGTTCCAGGAACAATGTGAAGCAAGGACTCATATTCCTTATATCATTTATGCTAATATTTGCACATCTGCTTAATTCTCCTCTATGTCCCTGATGTCTAAGTTCTACCTTTTCTATAATCAAGATGGAGGGAGATATGGCCAACAATTCCCAAGTTTAAACAATTACAGCTACAAACAGAAGAATGACTTTCACTTGGTTCTTATTAAAACATTTGCGGGAAATGTTTCTTGTTGAACGATTTGGTAGAACATCCATTGTTGAACCAATTAACTATGGCCAGGTGTGTGCAACTAAGCTGAAGAATAGGAAACTTCCAGGATTCTAAGATCTGAGGGCCTTAAAAACGGATAATCTAAGACAGGATCCCAGGTTTAGTGCGAAGCTCAACTCTACCCAATTATTAAAGAACAGGTGGCTTTGACATTTTCCACTGGTGACTTCCAATGTTGCTGTGGTCATTCCCTGGCTGCCAGCAAAAATAGGGAGAAGTGGAATTCCAGGAGATGTTCTCTTAAGCAAGCGAGTAAGTCTGCACACATTGTTTCCTCCGTTATTTCATTACCAATGACTAAGTCACATGGTCATGCTAGCTGCAAGAGAGACTGGAAATGTATCCAGGCCACTATATAAAAAAGAACAAAAACAAGAAAAAAAACCCAAGAAGTTAAGGAGAATTGAATTTGGTAGATGCATATAAGTCTCTAACATCATGAGGAGTACAATCATGAGGACCAAGGAGAACAAGTGAATGGAATTAAGGAGAAAAATGGCATGATTTGACTGAATTTGTAGAAAAATATTATCTTTGAATTAAGAAAGAGAAGATTGATGAAAGTGAGATAGTACTGAAAATAAAGAATAATTTTTAAAAAGCATTTCGGTTTAAAAAGTTTCCAAGGATATGAAGTAAGCAAGTCCCCATGAAAATAGAGGGAAATGAGTGGAATTAATTGAAATTTAGAAGATAGAGTCAGTATAATTACATGACTGGCTAGAAAATGTGGGTAAAAGAGATGGAGAATCATAAATATGTCGTATTTTCTAATACGGCTGATTTTATGTGTGGTAAAATTGAGAATCAAAACAGGAGAAAATGTTTGGGCATAGCCTATATGTAAATTCTGTGACCAGTTCTCATTAACATACACTACTTAATCCTATCCTGGCCATTATCATCTCCCACATAGATTATTTCAATCACCTCGTAACTCGTCTTTCTGCTGACACTCGTGTTCATACGAAAGTATATTGTTTTCTTATTTCATACCACCTTTCAGGCATTTTACTCACAGCTAACCTTGGAAAAGAATGCAATATATATGATTAGTGATTTGGAAAGTTTAAATACAGGTCTAAATTACAGAGTCCCTAAAACGTTCCAGAATAGTCTATGTAGATGGCTCCATACTTGAGAATGCTCTGCAATCAAAGAGTTTCTGAGAGGAGAGAAAGTCAGATCATGGAATAAAAGTTAAAATATAATATAATATGGATCAAAGTAGAAATTATATTGGAAGGATATGGGTTATATTGAAGCATTAAATTAGAAATATTTAATTTTGCCTCCAGGAATAATGGGTCACTTTTCACAGCATGTGATGCACCAGCTCAGTATAAAAGATAAACAGGAGTTTGGCAGTCAGACATTGTGATGAATCTACGTGGTAAATTTACATAGCTTACCAAAGATTCATTGCAACAATAATAATTCACTCTTTCTCTCTCCCATGAGTTTTAAGCCCTCATAATGTCACTTTCCCATCCTCACCTTCTCGATATAGAAAACTCAGACTCAATGTACGGTATCTTTTTGCCCAAATTCAACTTTTTTGATGTAAGTACCTGTAACTGAAAAAAAATTCTATCCATTGCATGAACAGAGGGCCTTCATACATAAAAAATCTAGGTGATGCATGAACTCCAGATAGTTTCCAAGTTACATTCTGTGAGGTTAAGAAATCGTGTTTTAATAATTTCAAATTTACTAACCTCAGATTTCATGCATAGACATAGACCAACTTTAAGACTCTTAGTATCGTATACAGCCTTTCTCAGTAGGGGAATTGCTCTACTCTCCAAAGGTGGAGAGACAAGTAGGGAGGAGGGGCCAGGAGGCTAGTGAACCTTAGACCATATTCCACAGAGAAAGAAAATTCAGTGTAGCACTAATCCAATCAGAGACAGACTTTGCTATTTTCTAACATACCACTTGATAAACAGATTATTGAGTTTAGAAATGCAACATGTCATGAAGAGAAGATGCCCCCACAAAAAAGAAGGGTCTATTTCTTACTAAGTCACATCAATTGATTTAAGTAAAGTATGAGCTTCAAGGAAAAATAAGAATGACTGAATTTGTTACTTGAAAAATTCAAGTCAGAAATTTATATTATATAAGATGATATTCTTTACAAAAGAGCAATGCACAGTGATTTCTTCATAGTGTAAAAAGGTAAGCAGTAATTATTTTCCCTCCTTATTTTATTGTAATGTATTTTTTTTTAACTCAAGAATTGAAAGTCATCAAAGAAAACACTTTCTTCCAGTCAGATACCTTTATGAGATAAATCTTTTCAACTTGAAATATACAGACTGTAACTAAAAGTGATCAGTCCTTCATTTTTATAGCAGTAAATGAGATACAAAATTGATATGAATTCACCTTGCTGTTGTGAAGTTTTATACTTATTAGTTTTATTGGTATTATTCAGAATATTAAATTCAAAATAATGTTTCCTGTTGAATGTTCTATGAAGCCCATTGAGTTTTGATTAGCGATATGGACTTTGGCATTCCACTGCTGAACTTGAAGTCAGTGAGATTACACACTGGGTTCTTGATATTGGACACGTTCCTTAACCTCTCTATGCCTTGGCTCTTTATGCAGAATGTGAATAACAACAGTTCTTACTTCATTCAGAATGCAGTAAATGAGTTAATACAGGTAAAGTCATTAACAAGGTGGTTAGAATATAATAAACGTTCAAAAATTATCAACAATAACAAAATACTTTCAAATAATCAGACATCTTTATTCTCCAGAGCTAGGCTAGTTCTTCCTAACAGAAAAAATGGAAGAGGAAGGACTGAAGTTCCATGTTAGAACTGCCAAAGTAAAGTTAATGGGTGATGAGAAGAGTAGATCAAGTTCAGAAAAGAGAATAACCAGAGTTATCTCTGGGGATGCTTTTATATCTTAAATAGAATTTGAGTTAGACTTTTAATTTAATTTTGCCTATATTTCTCTAATAAATCGACTTCTCTTATGTGCTCAAAATACAGGAGGCTGGCATGGACGAGAGAGAAAACTAAAAATAAAACCCCACTATGTTAGATGGTTTTTCCTTAGATATTGCTGCTGCTCTGTGTTCACCCAACGTAGAATAGTGCACCAACATTCAGCTCAATATTTCTGCTGAAACACTACCGTGGACATTCTCTCTTATAGATTGAGAATACTACTCTAGCGCAGTAGAAAAGATAAAGTTTAAGAAGAAAGAAAAAAGATGTAAGTTAAAATAATGATAAATACAATAAGTATGATAATGATTACAATAACAATGCCTAATAGAACTTCAACTGCCTATTTTAATTCAAGTCGTTAACATAGATTATGCAATTTACTCCTCAAAACAACTCCCTGAGTTACATATTATTGTTGCTGTGTATATTTTCAGGCACAGTATATTAAGCTTTGATAATTTAAATAAGGAAATATTACCCAAATATATCTAATTTCCATTTTGTCACTTAGCCTCAGGTTCATTGGTCAAATCTAGTTAAATCTAGTTAAACTGAGCACGATTGCTGAGATTACTGGGAAATTACTCATGCAGTTACCCATCTGGATATATTTATAAATCTGTCCAATAAGCACTGGCTTATCTATTGGAATACAAATCTGAATGAGAACATGAAAATATTTTTCTTTCCTGGAGTATGTTTTATTCTCTTTTCTTAAAAGTAAAACTAATAGAACGATTCTATGATACCTTAAGGTCTGACAATTCTCAGGGTAAATGTCTTCCTTGAGAAATTGCCTAGTTCTTCCATAGCACCTTGCAATTCTTTCTACATAGTCTTTGCATGTTGTAGGGTTACACCTGATTTACCTGTCTGACTTCACTACTAGACTATAAACTCTATAAAGACAGAAACTGAGGGGCTGGCCCTGTGGCCAAGTGGTTAAGTTCGCGTGCTTCGCTGCAGGCAGCCCAGTGTTTCGTTGGTTCGAATCCTGGGCGCGGACATGGCACTGCTCATCAAACCACACTAAGGCAGCATCCCACATGCCACAACTAGAAGGACCCACAACAAAGAATATACAACTACATACCGGGGGGCTTTGGGGAGAAAAAGGAAAAAAATAAAATCTTTAAAAAAAAAAAAAGATAGAAACTGAGCTCATATTACTTACCAATATTATCCTTACTACTTGACGCACTTTGTATTTAACATACACTGTAATTACCCAAAAAAAATTTCAACATATACCACAAAATATATGTTGATAGACAGCCTGATATATTCATCAAAAATATCTAGGTTATTGAAAATTCAATTTTATTTTTGGTCCAGTTGTTTTTCATAAAGTATGACTTCTGAGGCAAAAAACCATAGGGAAGGTGACATAAAATCTTGAAAGTTTTGAGAAGATATAAAATGGAGAAATAACTACCAAAATGTGAAAAGAGGAGGAAAAAAGGGCAGACAGCCCAGAAAAATAAAGATAGGAATGGCAAAAGAAAATTTTGGTGGGGTGCACTCAGTCTCCATTTACAGAGAGTCTCATATTATTTGAATCTGAAATATCCCAGGTCCTTGATGCCTCCTCTTGACAGTTCTGAGCCGTAAGCGGAGATGAGCCAGGATGGAACATTTATCTTTAGGGTAAGCTGTGAAAAATTAAAGTCAGAATAGAGGATTCACTGAACTAAGAAGGGAACAGTTCAGGATTAGTGAGAAGTGAGAAACAAAAAGTAGAATTTGTTGATTTGTTTTAGTCTTCTGGGATTTGTGAGAGCGAACGGGAACTGGGGACCTTAAAAGAAGAAAGGAAGGTTGTGTTCTGTAGGAAGCAAGGATGAATTTGGAGTCTAAGAAGTGGAAGAGAACTTCAAACATCTTGGCAATGCGGATTTTGGAGTATGTGACAATCTGAAAAAGGTCACAGTTTAGCATTAATGAAGACTGGATGGAAATCACAAGAGATGCCTAGGATCCAGTATAGTGGAGGAGAGATTGAACTCATTTGAAATAAAATGCTTAATTCTTGAAGGAGCTGATTAGGCTAAGTCTATACTATGTTTAGCACTGTGCTTTCTGATAGTTGTTCAGATATAGATATTTAGAATATGTATTGTATAATACATATTCTGTTTACAATACGTAGTATTTATCTATAGTAAACTACAATATTTACGACAAAATATATGTTGATTGACATGTTCATATGTATTATATATTCACATATATTTTTTATTCATAATATATATTATATATTTTCATTAACTCATATTTAGAGGTAGGAAAAGATTTTATATTTTGTCTAGTGTCAGGTTTGTGAACCCGCTGATCAAATTCTCTTGCACCTTTTTTTCTCTTGTCTTTGGTTTTGTTTGTCTTTTTTTTGTTTGTCTTTGTTTACCCCCAAAAGTGCCTAAATTTTACTTCCAAAGGCCTCGAATTTGGAAAATAAGCAGAGTTAAGATTACTGGGGGAAAGTTGAGTTGAGGACATATGACAATAAAACCTTGTTCACTTTATTTCACATTCTAAACTTCAAGTGAACATGTGACTTGCTATGATGCATTATTTCTAATACAAATTTGCGTGATATAGTAAATTGAATATTTTTCTATGATGGAGGCAAGGCGACATTTCTTATTTTTCTGACCAGTGTTTAAGTCTCTTTCCAGATAGCGGTGGCCCAGGCTGGGCTGAACTGGGCCTGAGAGGGGAGTCTTACTGACCACTTTCCCCTTTGGTTATCTGAGATGCAGTTCACAGGAGAAAAAACAAACTAGACACGAAAGAATCATAAAAGCAGATTGTAAATTATAAGCTGCTATGGAGGAAAAATACAAATAAAAAGCAATATAGACCAGATTTAACAGAAAGAAGAAATTTTTCTCATTAGAGAATTGCACATGTTCCCTAGCAGTTCTTATCCTGAAACTAGGCTGCCAGACATATTTTGCTCTTATTTTATTGTTGTCTGTTATGCTGTGTTGTTTGTTTAGCTGTATTGCTAACAAGAGCAGGAAGAATAGAATTTAAGATTACTTTCTGTTTTTACATACTGGAATTTTAAAATGTTGTATTAGAAACATATTACCAAATTATTACCAAATATATTAGCTATATAACCAAAAATATAAAACAAACAAACAAACAAATAAAACGGGATATCTATCCTGTATCAGTGGATTTGAAATCGTCTATGTAACGTCTCACTTTGCAGCTGGGCTTAGCAGACTGAAGTGACTTCTAAACCTTGAAATTATTTTGTTCTTAGATGGAACCCACAGGACAAAATCTCTGACAGGGGAACCACACTATGTTGGTAGAATTCAACCTCTTTGGCTTTTCTGATGTTTCTAACCTCCAGGGATTTCTTTTTAGGGTGTTTTTTTTTTTTTTATCATTTATGTGATTATTCTGATGAGCAATAGCTTCATTATCATAATAACCAAAGTTGATCCTTCCATCCAAACTCCCATGTATTTTTTTCTTAGAAATTTTCTTCTTTGGAAATATGTTATTTGTAAATCATTGTACCAAGATTATTAATAGGTCTTTGTACAAAAAAAAAAATATTTTTTTCTGGCCTGTGCTATTCAAATGTATTTCTTTCTCATCTTCAGAGTTACTGAGTGCTTCATTGTGACTGCAATGGCTTATGACAGGTATATTGGCGTTTGCAACCCAGTACTCTACCTTCTCATCATGAATGATAGGTTGTGTATCCAATTGGAAGCTGGTTGCTGGCTTAGTGGAATTCCAGTCCATGTAGGGTTCAGCTACCAGATATTGTCTCTACCCTACTGTGGATCTAACAAGTTGAGTCACTTTTTCTGTGACACACTTCCACTACTTAAGCTTGTCTGTGGGGAGACTTTTATGATTCCGATGTTGATTTATTTTCTTACTGTTCCAGTTGTCACTATATTCTTTTTACGTTGATATTTGGATCTTATGTGAAAATAAGCTCAAGCATCCTGAAGCTGCCATTAGCAACTGGGTGAGTCAAGGCCTTCTCCACTTCTTCTACTCTCACATTTCTGGCTTTATTCTTTGCATCAGGCATCATTACATATTTGAGGCCAAAATCCAGTCATTTAACAAGAACTCACAAATTCCTTTCTCTGTTTTTTACATGATTGTGACACCAATGATTAACCCTATAATATATTATCTGAGAAACAAAGATGTTATGGTGGCACTGAGAAAATTCCTACTGAAATGGATTGTGCTATGACTCAACATCATAATCTCAAACAATTTGTTTCTTATTTATCACAGATCTTATACATTAATTTTTATTTTTGTCCAATTTTGCTCATCCTGCAAGTTTTTCCATTTTTTTTCCCACATGTTCAATCCATGAGACTGACACAATCACCATTTTCTTCCGAGAAAAAGTTATATGTGTGTGCATGCACATACACACATCAGTTTCCCTGCTTTGTCTTCTGATCTTTAATGTGACTGAAACTGTTAGAGTAAAGAATATATCTTATATCCAAAAGCAACCACCTCCAGGCCAGGAGGCGGCCTGTAGGGTGGTCTGGAGTAAACCTTTTTCAGAATTGAGGTGATCAACTGACCCTATCACATTCTCCTTGGGTCTTCTAACCATGAATTCAGAGAAAAGGCAGTGGAAACAGAGAGTAAGTGGCAAAAGTCTAGAATCAGAGAAAGTAGAGGAGCAAAGAACAGACAAAGGTCAACAAACAAAAGGTGAGCTGTAAGCATCATAGAGCATCATTGAAGCTTGTAGCTACTAAATTAGAAATAAACATCTACTTCTGAAGAGATAGAAAATGATCCATTCTCAAATCTGCTATTGTTTATGGGACTTCTGGTTGTGTTTTGCAATGAGTAAAGATTTAGCTCTCTGTGAGCTCTGCTGAAATGGTTTTCTGTGCTATTTCACTATGTGTGTCACCCCACTGTATAAGTGGAAAGAAACTAACCAACTCAAGAAAGGGTCAAGAAGAAGGTACACATTCAGATAGAGGAAAAAATGTTGGGTCTACTTCTTCTAGCTTTTCTGATATCTTCCAAGATCTTTGCATCCCTGCTACTTTCCATCCAATCAGTCCAAGAAATACATGACTTTACTTTTTCTTGGAAACATTTTCTAACTACAGTAAAGTTGGCAGGGGGGGGACTCTAAATATTCTTCTTCCTTTGTGGCCCAAGAAAATACACTTATACAGGGCAGGTGATAGCATGTTAATTATTCTCTCTTTTGTCTGCAGTCATGGCTTTGAAATAATTTAGACATTCCAAAGTCTTATTTCATCATAGAGGTTGTCTTGGACATTTGCTGCATTATCTACTGGCTCCTGTGGTTATCTAGTGATGGATCTTACTGATTAATGAATGAGAAGATATCAGACTTCTCAGCTCAGTCCCATGCTTCTCACTTCAAATCTACGTGCAGAGAGGATTTATCTGGGTTATTCTCTTCTATGTGTTAAGAAACTTGCCTGTATGAAAAAAGTTTATAATTGTCCAGAACTTTCAGTAGCTGGATGGATAAGCCTACCACGTTCAGGGATGAAAGGCTTCATTCAAACACAGCTGGCTATATGATGAAAGTCTAGTTCCCCAATTTCTATATTTTGAGCGATAATAGTGATGGTTTGACTTCAGTCAATCTATTTCCTATCTCATTTTTCAATATGTTCTGAAATCTGATGAGGAAAGAGGAATTATAAAGATATCTTAATATATTAACACTAGAGAGATTCCATAATAACTAAAGGATATTAGAGAACTGGCAAGAAATAAAGATACATTTTAAATTTGGTTTGTGAATGACTCCACCTTGATTTTTTTCTAAAGGATTTGAAATATACTTTCTTATCTTCTTTTTTCTTAATATTTCAACTGTTGAATATGGCAATGCATGAAGTCTTGACTGAATTGCTTTATTTATAATATTATGCTTTATTTATAATATTATATTTAATTAAATTTAAAATATGAGTGGATAGTGTTTATTGAATACTTCACTAAATGTCAGGAATTATGCTACACATTTTATAGAAATTAATTTAATTTTCACAGCATTAAAAGAAACAATGAAGCTAAAATAATTTAAGCAATTTGCCAGTCACCACATATGAAATTCTTCAGCTCTAAAGCATGCCCATATATACTGCATTATACTACATATATACTATATTTAGTACTATGTGTCCAGTAAAAACTCATAAGCTTGGGTATCTGAGGACTCTATTTTAAGTCGAGATCCTATCATATATTTCCTGATCATCTTTCCATAACATAAGAGTAGAAGAGCGCTGCCTCATCAACATTCATCTTTTTTACTGTGGTGAAGGTGCCAATATCAAAGCTAAAAATTATGGAGAGGTATGTAAACAAGAAAGATTTAAGATCACAGTTATGTGTCAGGGGAGAGAATTAAGTGTTGAGTAAGTCAGGAAGGGAAAATGAAGACCAGAAGACCAAGGGTATTCTTATCTTTTCCCCTCATACTGATGTTTGTGATTTGGTCTTGATGAGCCTCTAATACTAACTGTAAAGTGCCCTTATGTAGTACCACACTTATATGAATCCTCATCAATTTAAGGGAAGACAGTATCAATGATTCCCATTTTACTAGTGAGCAGAATGATCCATTAAAAAGGGATCCATGTAGGGGCTGGCCCCGTGGCCGAGTGGTTGGGTTCGCGTGCTCTGCTGCATGCGGCCCAGTGTTTTGTTGGTTCGAATCCTGCGTGCGGACATGGCACTGCTGGTTGAGCCATGCTGAGGCGGCGTCCCACATGCCACAACTAGAAGGACCCACAACTAAGAATATACAACTATGTACTGGGGGGACTTTGGGGAGAAAAAGGAAAAAATAAAATCTTTAAAAAAAAGAAAGGGATCCATCTAAAAGTGGCAGAAACAAGCTTAAAACCTGTGCTGTCACACTCTGAACTACTATATTGTCTTTGGACATAGTATATGGGCCAGAACAGATCATATACTTAGATTAAGTGATTCATCTGGTCTCATTGTTAAATCCTGTTCTAGCAACTACGAAATATGGAAAATGTGTAACTCAGATCTGGCAGTTCACGTTTAGAATCACTTTTTATCCAATACTAGCTAACTAATTGTTTAGTATTAGTATGCAAAGTAGATTTTATTGATAATTTTGTTGAGGGTAAGAGGATATGTTTTACGCAGTTCACCCTCTTGAAAACTGATTTTTAAATCCTCAATCGATTTATCTGTCCACTCAAATTCCTTTTTCCTTCATGTTCTTAGGGGCTTGTTCTCTGATTCTCCCCAAGAGACTGCTTAAATTGTCTTATTGCTTTTCCCCTGAAATCCACTAATCACTGAAATTGTTCCCTCTTTTATTATTCAAATCACTTAAATATAGTCTCAGTATTTAACATCAGAACTTGTGTTTCCAGCCCCTCACAAGCACTAAGAGAATAAGTGCTTATCAAGGTGATGGAAAAGACCCATCTTAGAAGGCAGCAAAAGATGCAAATAAAAAAACATGTTTCAGTTACAAAATCTCATGGTGCTTTTTCAGTCAGTAAGCAAGTTAACGTCTGTAAATAATTTGAAAACTTACGAGTGATAGGTGGATATGAAAATATGATAATGCTGTTTTCCTGAAGTAGCCACTTTGTACCTGAGAAGAGACAGACTTTTCCCATGTCAAGATATTAATGCAAGTTTACATTTATTGAGGATTTCTATGCCGAGATTTTTGCATAGTACTTGCCATACATTATTTCACTTAATCTTTACATCTCAGAAGTTTGATGGTTATCAATTAAATTTTAGTTGTGAGGAAAATGAGGTTCAGGGAAGTTAAGTCACAACCTAATTACAGTTTAAAAGCCCGAGTCTTAGAGAACTAGAGCTAGTTCTAATGATGAGATGGAATATAATTATAGGGAATGAAGACCCAAACTCTCCTCTTAGAATCTAGAGCAAACACTTGTATCTACCGTATTGAAAGCCTCTGTTCCCATGTTAAGGGGCTGACATAGAATTTGGATACAAAAATCTGCAGATTATCAGGCAAATAACAAGGTTAGAGTTTCTTAGGTCACAGATATAAATGACGGGCTATGTATTCATTGGAGAAGAGTCCTCTCTGGTGAGGTCTCAGGAAAGGTGTAGAACTGGCTTGAAGCATGACAAGAGGGTGAAATCATCATAGGCTGTAGAAAATAGACACACATTTTAGGCCAATGAAATTAGGAAAATGCATGCACGTTTGAATGCCCATAGTATAGGCAGGAAACAATTTTGAACAGAACACCACTTTCACTTGCAGAGAAGTTGAGGAACCACTTACTATTTCATGAATTTGGGGCACTTTTGGACTAACACAGGTGCCATATACAAGAAATTTTAAACTTTCGTATATGCATAATAGTTCTTATTTTAATATATATTATATATATTTATATATGTATTATATATGCACATATATGTTATCAATTACAGAAAATGAAAAAATCAGACTGGAAAGAGATTTTGAAGGTGTATATCCTCATACTTGTGTAGTACAAAGAATTAGACAGTAAAAAATATGGATTTGGTGACAACATGAAAGTGATAATGCCTAGAGGGTGGAAACAGATGTTTAAATCTTTTTAAGTATTTTGAAAAATAAAATATATTACAAGGGAAGAAAATTCTTGTTGAAAAAAATTAAAAAGTCATAGCTTTATTGCTTTGGCATTTAAATATCTTTCATCTCTTGCTGGCCTCCTGCTGTTGCTTGAACTTATCAAGCATCCTCCAGCTTCTCTCCCTTTATTGCCGTGTTGTTCTAACCACAGATATTCACCTTTTACTCACTCACTTCTTTCCATTGTTTATTTAAATGTTATTTCTCAGTGAAACTTTTTACCTATATATATGTCTAAAATATAAATACATTTTATATAAATCTTTATATAGCATATATTAATGGTAATACCATTATCATTAATGATATTATGATAATAATAGTTCATTTTTAATAAAATCTGTCTAAAGAAATAAAGAAGGAAAAGAACACAGTAGATGAGAATTTTGAAAATATAACTGTATACAAATGAAACAGAAGAATAATAGTTGAGGGTTTTTTTTAAGGAAACATAATCTATTAACAATGAATCTAGGATATCAAAAGTAAATCAAGCAATGTGTTCTTCAAGTAATGACCCCCAATTCAGAAAATAAAGTACAACATTCTTGTCCAAAATTAATTGGTGAATAAGTGTTGAATGTACACATAATGTAGTCAACACAAGATCTGGAAGAAGAGAATGCTGACATGATTCTCTGAATATATTTTCTATGAAAAAAAGTCATTTACAGGGGAAAAGATTTCATGTGGCCCAAATTAATTGCCCAACAGTATGAGGGATCCAATTTCCTCTCATGTAAAAGTCCTACAAATTGATCCAAGAAAGAAGTATGAGTGATTAATAATGGCATTTTCATGAATAGCTTTGCTACTCTCTCTCTATCAATAAGGAAGATCAGTAACAATTGTATTATTTCTCCAAAATGTCAACCTCATTGAAAAAAATGCAATTCAATTAACCAGTTGCCTTTTATATATCAATGACATTGTTTTCTAGTTATCCAATCATGGATTCATTATTTGATTTTTTTCAACAAAATGGTTACAAGCAATAACTGAAAAAAGAAGTTGTATTTTGCTTAAATTGTAGCTCAAGTTTTCTGACATTTTTCTGAAGTGACAAAGTAATTGAAACTATCTTCTACCTTAAATCAATTCAGCATGAATTCAATCTTATATTGATCCGTATAAGCTGAGGACTATGGTGGACAAGAGTAATGTATCAAAAATCCAAACTCCTATCAGACTTTCAGTGGATTTCTCAGGAGAAACTTTACAGACTGGGAGAGAATGGAATGATATATTAAAAATACTGAAAGACAAAAGATTTTACCCAAGAGTAATCTATCCAGGAAAACTATGCTTCAGATATAATGAAGAAATAAAAACTTTCCCAGTTAAACAAAAGCTGAGGGAGTTCATTGTCACAAGACACCCCCCCCCCCCAAGAAATGATCACGAATGTCCTCATAACTGAAACGAAAAGTAAAAGGTTTACAAAGCCTTGAACAAGAAGATAAATAGACAAAATCAGACAAAGGCAGCTCTCTATCAGAACAGGTTAGCAAACAATTGTAACATTAAAGATAAATGGAAGGAAAGCATATAAAATAACCATAAACACATCATTTTAATCACAAATTCACAACACAAAACCAAATAATTTGTGACAACAATAACTTAGACAGGAAAGAGGAAAGAGATGGAACTGGCTTAGAGTAATGGCGATAGCATGCTATCAGAAAATGGTCCACCTCATCTATGAGAAATTTTATACAAACCTCATGGTAACCACTAAACAAAAAAAATGAGAACAGAGACATAAATGATAAACAGAAAATTGAGAAAACCATCACAAAACTGAAAATGTCAGTCAGAAATACAGAGGAAAAGAAACAAGGGAAATATAAAGCAATTGGGGAAAAAAGGGAGAAAATGGCAGGATTAAGCCCTCACATATCAATACTCACTCTAAATGTAAATCGATTGAATTCTGCAGTCAAAACACATGGAGTGGCTGGATAGATTAAAAAGCAAAATCCAACAATATCTGACTCTGGCAAACACATTTCAGCTCTAAAGACAACCACAGGCTCAGAGTGAAGGGATAGAAGATGAAACTCCAAGTTAATCATAAAAACAAGAAAGAAGGTGTTGCCAAACTCATATCAGGCAAACCACACTTCAAGATAAAAATAGCAATGAGAGACAAAGAGGGGCAGTATATAATGATAAAAGGGATGTTCCACTAAGAGGACGTAACACTTATGAACATATATGGATTTAACACAGGAGCACTAAAGTATATAAAGGAACTATTAGCAGAGATAAAGAGAAATATTGATAGCATAAAATATTAGTAGGGGCCCTCAACACCCCATTTGAATCAACAGATGGATCATCCACACAGAGAGTCAAAGAAATAGTGGAATTAAATGAAAAACTCCACTAGATGAACTTAATAGACATATATAGAACACTCCATCCAAAAGCAGCACAATACACATTCTTCTCAAGTGCACATGGAACATTCTCAGAGATGGACCATGTGTTGGAAAACAAGGCAAGCATCAATAAATTTAAGAATGTTGAAATCACATCAAGCATCTTTTTTGACCAGAATTCTATGAAGCTAGAAATCAACTACTAGAAAAAAGCTGAAAAGTGACAAATACGTGGAGACTAAACAACATTGCACTGGACAACTATTGGATCAATGAAGAAATCAAAGGAGAAATATAAAAGTATCTAAAGACGAATGAAAATGCAAATACATCATACCAACTCTTATGGGATGCAACAAAAGGACAGCTAAGAGGGAAATTCATGGCAATACAGGCCCACTTATACAAACAAAAAGATCTCAAATAGATGATATTAAATTACACCTAACAGAACTAGGAAAAGAAGAACAAACAAAGCCCAAAGTCAGCAGAAGGATGGAAATAATAAAAATTAGAGCAGAAATAAATGAAATAGAAACCAAAAAACAAGCAAAAAAAAAAAACAAAACAAAAAACAGGAGAAAGGATCAATAAAAGTAAGAGCTGATTCTTGGAGAAGATAAACAAAATTGACAAACTCTTAACCAGACACACTAAGAAAAAAGAAAAAGGGCTCAAATAAATAAAATTAGAAATGAAAGGGAGAAATTACACCAGACACGACAGAAATACAAAGGATTATAAGAGAATACCATGAAAAACTATATGCCAACAAATTGGATAACTAGAAGAAATGGATAAATTCTTAGAATCATACAACTTCCCAATACTGAATCAAGAAGAAATTGAGAATCTGAACAGACCAATCACAAATTAGGAGATTGAAACAACAACAAAAAAAACTACCAAAAGCAAAAGTCCAGGACCAGATGCCTTCTCTGAAGAATTCTAGAAAACATTCAAAGAAGATTTAATACCTATCCTTGTCAAACTATTCCAAAAAATTGAAGAAGATGGAACACTTCCCAACATGTTATAAGGAAACATCACTCTTATCCTTAAACCAGACAAGGACAACACAGTGAAGGGAAATTACAGGACATGAGCCAGCCCGGTGGCTGAGTGGTTAAGTTCATGTGCTCTGCTTTGGCAGCCAAGGGTTTCCCAGTTTGAATCCTGGGCACGGACCTACACATCACTCTTCAAGTCATGCTGTGGTGGCATCCCACACAGAAGAACTAGAATGGCCTACAAGTAGGATGTAGAACTAATGTACTGGGGCTTTGGGGAGAGAGAAAAAGGAGGAAGATTGGCAACAGATGATAGCTCAAGGCCAATCTTCCTCACAAAAAAGAGAAAGAAAATTACAGGCCAATATTGCTGATGAACATCTATGCCAAAATATTCAACAAAATATTGGTAAATCGAATATAGCAATGCATTAAAAGGAGCATACACTATGATCAAGTGGGATGCAGGGATGGCTCAACATCCGCAAATCAATCAATGTGATACACCACGTTAACAAAATGAGGAATAAAAATCACGTGATCATCTCAATAGATGGAGAGAAAGCATTTGACAAGATACAGCATTCACTTATGATAAAAACTCTCAATAAGATGGGTATAGAAGATAAGCACCTCAGCGTAATAAAACACACACATGACAAACCCAAATCCAACCTCATACATATTGGTAAAAGACTTAACACCCTCCCTCTAAGAACAAGACTAAGACAAGGGTGCCCACTCTTGTCACTCCTATTCAACATATACTGGTGGTTTTGGCTAGAGCAATTAGGCAAGAAAAATAAATAAAATGTATCCAATTTGGAAAGGAAGAAGTGAAACTCTGTTTGCAGATGACATGATTCTTTACATAGAAAACCCCAAAGAATCTATCAGAAAACTATTACAAATAACTAACAACTGCAGCAAAGTTGCAGGGTACAAAATCAACTTACAAAAATCAGTTGCATTTCTATACTCAGATAACAAAACAGAAGAAAGAGAATTCAAGAATAAACTCCATTTACAATAAAAACAAAAAGAATAAAATATCTAGGAATAAACTTAACCAAGGAGGTGAAAGACCTGTACAATGAAAACTATAAGACATCATTGAAAGAAATTGAAGAGGACATAAAGAAATGGAGATGTATTCCATGCACATGGATTGGAAGAATAAACATTATTAAAATGTCCACATAACCTCAAGCAATCTACAGACTCAGTCTAATCCCAACCAGAATCCCTAAGACATTCTTCACAGAAATGTAACAAAGAATCCTAAAATTTATGTTGAACAATCAAAGACCCTGAATAGCCAAGGCAATCCTGAGAAAAAAGAACAAAGCAGGAGGCATCACAATCTCTGTTTTCAAAACATACTTCAAAGCTACACTAATCAAAACAGCATGCTACTGGCACAAAAACTGACACACATATCAATGAAACAGAATTGAAAGCCCAGAAATAAAACCACACACCCATGGACAGCTAATCTTCAGTGAAGGAGCCAAGAATATACAATAGAGATTGGAAAGTCTGTTCAATAAATGGTGCTCGGAAAACTGGACAGCCACATGCAAAAGAATGAAAGTAGACTGTTATCTTACACCATATACAAAAATCAACTCAAAATTGATTAAAGACTTGAATGTAAGACCTGAAACCATAAAACTCCTAGAAGAAAATATAGGTAGTACACTCTGACAAGTCTTAGAAGCATCTTTTTGAATACCATATCTACTCAGGCATGGGAAACAAAAGAAAAAATAAACAAATGGGACTACATCAGACTAAAGAGCTTCTGAAAGACAAGAAATTATGAACATAATGAAAAGACAGGCCACCAACTGGGAAAAAAATGTTTGCAAATCATACATCCAACGTGGGGCTAATCTCCAAAATATATAAGGAACTCATACAACTCAACAACCCCAAAATAAACAACCCAATCAAAAAATGGACAGAGGACCTGAACAGACATGTTTTCAAAGAAGATATACAGATGTCCAACAGACACATGAAAAGATGTTCAACATCACTAATCATTAGGGAAATGCAAATCAAAACTACAATGAGATATCACCTTACACCTGTCAGAATGGATATAATCACCAAGACAAAAAGTAACAAATGATGGAGAGGATGTGGAGTAAAGGGAACCCTCATACACTGCTGGTGGGAATACAAACTGGTACAGCCACTGTGGAAAACAATGTGGAGAATTCTCAAAAAGTTAAAAATAGAAATACCATATGATTTAGCTATCCCACTACTGGGTGTTTAGCCAAAGCACTTAAAGTCAATAATTCAAAGAGACTTATGCACCTTTATGTTCATTGCAGCATTATTCACAATACCCAAGATGTGGAAGCAACCCAAGTGTCCATCAACAGATGAACGGATAAGGAAGAGGTTTATACAATGAAATACTACTCAGCCACAAAAAGGGAAAATTGTTCCATTTGCAACAACATGGATGGGCCTTGAGGATATTATGTTAAATAAAATAAACCAGGCAGGGAAAGACAAGTACAGCATGATTTCACTCATACATGGAAGATAAGCAAAGACATGGGGAAAGAGAACAGATTAGTCGTTACCAGAGGGGAAGGGAGTTGGAAGGTGGGTGAAGGGGAAAAGGAGCACATATTTATGGTGATAGCTTCAGTTGGTAGTGAGAATGTTTTCCAGTTTCAGCAAGGAGTCCTTTCTCAGAAATTCTCCCTCTGCTGTAGTGTTGTGTATGGAAAGCAAAAAAAAAAAAAAAAAAAAAGGAAAAGAAAAGAAAATGTGTCTTTTCTTCTCTGGCCATTGGGAGCATGTGTCACACCTATTCATAGTCCGCAGATTCTCATTATGGCTAAGTTGGACATTTAGGTATTCGTTTCCTATGAAGAACAAATGATTGAGTCATATGGCCAAAACTCATTGTATTACGCAACCAGTTAGTCATGAGGTTTCCATTAGCATCTCCTATCTGATAAGCACTGGCCCTGAAGCCAGTGGAGACAGCAGGGGCACATTATTTAGTTAGAAAACATGAAACTCTTGTTCTGCACATCAGTGTCTAATTCCACTTTTCTGGCAGTGGAGTTGGGGGGTGCTTTGTCCCAGGCAGTGGAGGTGAGAGATCTGGAAGTACCTATCATCTCCAAATATAAGTTCAGTGAAAGAATTAAAAGGGACTATAACCTCCTGACTAAGAAAAAAAGCTGAGGACAAAAGTTGGAAGAAATATTCTGAATGAATGAAGATGAGCAGAGTCTCTGGCATGTTAATGAATCTGTTACAGTAACAATAGCATGTTGATATGGAAACAAAATTTAATCAAATATCGAGCAGTATTTTGGGGCTGGAAATCTTAGGTTCATGCTTGAAGCAGTTCTCCCCAAAAAGTGCATAGAGGAGGGTTAAAATTGTGAAATATTAAGTTATTAAATGTTGCAATAACAGGGATTTTTTCAAAAAAATATAGATAATACTGTTCTTAATCCTTATTTACAGAGTTCATTAGTGAGCTAGGTAGGTCTATTCAGGGGCTCCCATAGTGTCTTAGAGAAAATCATAATTTAAATAAAGTAATCTTAGATTCTATAGGACAGAATTGCCATTGTCTTCATAAAATTTACCCCACACCCACAAATGTCTACTTCTACAAAGCAAGTCAGTGCCCCTTAAAGATGAGAAAATAGATAAAACATGTCCAGATGATGTTAACAATGCATGATTTGCCACAAAGGTCTATTCGGAGGAATTATAGAAAATAAAATAAGACATAAGAAATAAATAAATAAGGAATTAGAACATTTTCCTTCAGGTAATATCAGATCATTAAGAGTGTTTCTTCTTCTAGGACATCCATGCACTCTGATTGTATTTGGAAATCAAGAGTACACAAAATTGTATTCGATAGAGAGACTGAAGGAAACTGATCTACCATGGAAGAATCGTTTGGAAAATCACAACAAATTAATTGCGAACAGGAGTATTTAACTAGCAATTTAGATGTAAGGAAGGAAAAGAAGTATTCCCACAGGGAAGAAGTAATATTTCCTCTGTAAAGAGCATTTGCTGTTTAAAAAGAAAATTAGAGGCCAGCCCAGCAGCATAGTAGTTAGATTCCCACACTCCACTTTGTTGGCCTGGGGTTTGTGGGTTTGGATCCCTGGGACAGACCTGTACACTGCTCATCAAGCCATGATGTGGCAGCATCCCACATACAAAGAGGAGGAGGATTGGCACAGATATTAGCTCAGGGGCAATCTTCCTCATCAAAAAGAGGAAGATTGGCAACAGATGTTAGTTCAAGGCCAGTCTGCCTTGAACAAAAAATAAACTAAAAAAGCAAATTAACTTCTTGTTTAAAAATGGTGTAGATCCTAAACAAATTCCTATTTAACAATATGAAAACGTCGTCCATGAGAAAGAAGCAAGTTCAGCAAAACTGAAAAAGGTAAATATGAACTACTGATATGTTGATATTCTATTTCAATTCAAGATGATTTTTTAATTTCAGGATGAAGATTCAATAAATAATATCAAACAAATAAAATCATGAGTAGTTGGTTGAAAATGCATTCATTATTTAAGACAGCACCTGTAGATTTCTGAATTTCTGAATTAAAAAATTAGATAATGTGTTTGAAGCATTTGAAATATATAAACTCTTAACTTGTCTATTCTTGTTAATTATAATGTTAAAAGTCATTTACTTTAAGAACTAACATATTAAGAAAATATAATCAAATAATGACATATTGCATTCAAATTAATTGAACATTTAGCTACTCTGATAATAAAATAAATGTTCGTTTTATAAGTAAAAGTATTTCTATGAGAAGGACTCTGTTTTTATTAGGGAATCTCCCTTTATTTAGGAAAATACGATACGTTAATTTCATCCAAATTTTAATTCCTGGAAAAGATATATGTGGCACAAATTTTTTTGCTCATATCCTATTATTATGTTACACAATCAAATCAGACCATAAACATGGCAAGATTTGAACACATCTGACTGCATTTGCTAAACTTTTTTTATATTGATTTTACTTTTCCCTAGAAACATTTAATTTTGGCTCAAAATAAAGCAATATGCCTGTAGGGGAGCAGAATTTTCCACCTCAAGGTTTATCTCCTTGGTATGAGGATTATTTTGGGCTCGATATTTTTAAAAAACTGCACACATGGGAGAAACCCTGAAAACCAAGTAGACATCATTCTTTGTAAGAGATATTTACATTTGTAAGGGAAATCTGTACCTGGAAGAGAGGGGTGACCTTGTCTCTAGAAACTCTTGTCAGTGGGGAAGGAAAGGACGTAAATCTGCATAATAACCTTATTCTTGTTTACTATACTTCTTCTGGTAATCTCCCATAACTGATGCCCCCTCAACTCCGAACACCCTCCTTTGCCTTTAGCTGAAGATGGTATTTAAGATGACAATCTTGGCCATTCTAGTACGTGACTCAGTTTTTCTGGGTTTTTGCCGTGTATACATGTTATAAAGCTTTGTTTGATTTTTTCCTGTACTTCTGTCTCATGTCAATTTAATTCTTAGACCAGCCAGAAGGACCTAGAGGGTGTACAGGAATTGTCTTCCTCTCCTACAATGCCTAGATATTATTAGATTCAAAATGCCATAATTTGTGGTTTTTAAGCAATAAAATCCATTTTAATTCAACAAATTAGAATGAGAATTACTGGAACCTCATGATATTGTATTTTTACAATTGTATTTTTAATTACCCTCTCTCACTTCATAGAAAATAACCAATTCTAATAATAATTTCCACTTTTAACTTAATTCAGAATCATGTATGAAGTAACATATTAGGGGAGAACCTTGTGCTATATTCTTTACAGAATGAACCATGGGATGTAATGTTAAGGTAGAAAAGACATGCATGCAAATAGTTAGTGGAACATTGTGTTAGATCTTATAAGCCAGATGTTATATTATGGTCTAGATTGATTGGGAAAAAAATTCATGAGAGTTAGTTAATTGATCATTGATTTGGGGTTTTGACTGGAATAAATAGTTCATCTACATTCTCCCTTCTCACATTGTGAAATTAAATAAAAATTTCTAGCTATATGGATCTTATTGGTCTAATTAGAATGCAAATCTAACACCATAAATAGTTTAAGCATTTTATTTATTTAATTAATTCTTTTTCTGCAGGTGACTTTATAGCTCCTGGTTTCACATCAAATCTCCCAGGATCACAGAATACAAACGTGAGCAAGCAATTGAGAAACTATATAGACCAAAGCTCACGTCCCAATCCAATTGTAAAAGAGGAAAATGCAGCCAAAAAATCTAAGTCCACAGAGAGAAAATAATTTGAAAATTACAGAAATCAACTGCACTATAATGATGGAATTTGTTCTCTTGGGCTTTTCTGACATTCCCAAATTCCACTGGGTTCTTTTTGGGATATTCTTAGTCATCTATATCATTATCTTGTTGGGAAATGGTATCATAATTCTAATAACAAGAATAGATTTCTCTCTTCAGACCCCTATGTATTTTTTCCTCAGCAATTTTTCCTTTCTAGAAATCTGTTATGTATCTGTCACAATTCCCAAAATGCTCATGGACCTTTGGACCCAGAAAGGAGTTATTTCTTTTTTTGCCTGTGCTACACAAATGTGCTTCTTCCTCATGCTGGGAGCTACTGAGTGTTTCCTTCTGGCCATGATGGCCTATGACCGATACGTGGCCATTTGTAACCCTCTGCACTATCCTCTAGTCATGAACCACAAGGTCTGTGTCCAGCTGGTGGTTGCCTCCTGGATGAGTGGACTTCCAGTTCAGATAGGGCAAACATGCCAGATTTTCTCTCTGCCCTTTTGTGGTTCCAATCAAATCAACCACTTCTTCTGTGACATACCCCCATTATTGAAGCTGGCTTGTGGAGACATCTTTGTGAATAAGATGATGGTCTACATATTTGCTGTACTATTTGTCACTGTTCCTTTTATGTTGATACTTGGGTACTATATTAGAATTATCTCTACTATCCTGAAATTGCCATCAAGTACAGGATGGACCAAAGCATTTTCAACCTGCTCTTCCCACCTCATAGTTGTAGTTTTATTCTATGGATCAGCCACTATCACTTATTTAAAACCTAAATCCAATCAATATGAAGGAATGGACAAACTACTCTCTCTTTTCTATGCTGTTTTGACCCCAATGTTCAATCCTATGATATACAGTCTGCGGAACAAAGATGTCAAAGAGGCACTGAGAAAATTTCTTCCCAAATTTTCAGCATTGTGGGATATTTGAACTAGTAAGTTACTGTTTTATATATTTAATTTGCATGCAGATTTAATTGAAATTTCTTTTCATTATTGTTGTAAATTTTTAAATAAACTAGTGATGTAATTACTTTTAGTAGACTCATTTTCTCATAGTTGTGATAACTGTGTTCATTTATTTAGTAGTTTTACTTTTAAAGATCAATTTCCTCTTCACTGTAAACTAGTAAATAAAGATGTGTAACTAAACAAGATGATGTGATAGGTAGTATGTTCTATAATTTAAATCATACCTTTTTTAATTCTTTTGCTGATCTTTCTAGACATTATCTCAACATTCTCTATTGAAAAATCAAAACATCCTTAGATGCTATAGAGTCATTACTAAATGATTTATTTATAGAAATTAAAGCATAAATACATAAGGATACATGTATAAGAAGGACTACTAAAAATAATGAATGCATAAGATAATGTTTATTGCAGCACTCTAGTTCTAAGCAAAAAAACTTTAAAAGTGAATACTTGTATTGAGAAATATTTTAGTAAATATGTTGTATAAATATAATAGACGCTTATGGAGTCATTAAGAAGACCATGTTGCACATATATGGTAATGGCCCCCAATAAATCTTTCCTTCTTGTATCCATGCCCTTTTGTTATTCCTTCCCACCTTGATTCTGTGATGTGATTATCTTTGGTGAATAGAACATTGGTAAACATGAATAGCAGTTGGGCATTAGGACTTGTCTTTTCTAGCAATGGAAATCTTTCCATCCATAGGTCAAAAAGATAAGACTAGACTCCTGGACAATAACAAGGAAAATAGAAAGAAGCCACAGCTCATATACAAACCATAAGGATGAAATCAAATTTAAACAGAGTTATAATATGTTATTTTGAGAGTTTTTGAAACTATTATTCAACACATTCTATCATATCTTTAAACCTTATGTTATTCATAAATTTTTAAAATTTGTTAATCTCTTTCTATATTGAAATGTACCTTTTAGTTGTTTTTCTTAGAAATGCCAATGTGTGATAGACTTTCTAATTCCTTGCATATCCCAAAATTTCTTCCACAAAGTAGAACACTCTGGTTTGAAAAAAAGTCTCTGGGCTGAGTAACTGTAAAAAAATTTACAAGACCATTACTAATAATATAAAGGGGAGAAATACACATGCTGTCAGATATTGAAATCGTGGATAAAAATGTATGACTGAACTGTTTATCTACAGCTCCCCAAAACAGTATATGCATCCTTTTTAAAGAAAATATTCACCAAGGTAAACCAAAAACTGTACCATTAAAAAACCAATCTCAATACTTAAAATAATAATAATAATACAGAATATGTTCTCTAGTCACAGTGGAATTCAATTTCATTTTCTTGTGTAATGTGGTGGAGGAGGGAATTATAAGGAAATTTTTGGGTGTGATAGATATGTTCCTTATCTTGATTGTGATAATGGGTTCATTGCTGTATACATATGCAAAATGTGTCAAATTATAAACTTTAAATACAAGACTTTTATTATGTTTCAATGACACATTAACAAAGCTGTTCAAAAAAAGTGTGAAATTGAAACACCAAAACTTTCCCTTAAAAAAAATATAAAGAGAATCCATTGCTACGAAACTTCACTTACTAGAACTGCCAAACAAATCCTTATCCTGTAGTAACATGATACCAGAGAAAAGTACATATCTCATAAAGAAATAAATAATATGAAACAATAGTAAATATAAAAATAAACATTAAATATCGTTTCTATTTTAATTTCCTTAAAATACATATGCATCTTTAAAGCAAAAATTTTAACATTTTTATACCACCTAGTACATAATAGGTATCTTAGGTCATGTGGTAACTTGCTGGCCCATGGCCAAGCATTCTACTAAGGCCCAGTGGCAGGTCAAGAGCTTGTTCTCAAAAAACGACTATTTATCCACAGAGAATGACAGGGCCTTAGACATTCGCCTATAGGGACCTGTCACAGGCTCCAAACAGCATCCCTACCTGCCACTCGGCCTTAGTAGAACCATTGGATCTACTGGAACAGATGGTCCAAGTGACAGAGCAGCTTACACAGTGGCCTGGAGCTGTTGCAGAGTCTTCTCTTGTTCTGGGCCCCAATCAAGACCAGAAGCTTTGGGTCATTTGGTAAGTAAAGCAGAGTAACATACCTAAATAAGGAATATGTTGCCTCCAAAATACAAAGAGGCATACTAAGTATCGCGCTTCTTTCTTGTTGTAGGAGAGACTAGATGCAGAAGCTTATCATAACTTCACTTTAGAGGAGGTATCTCAACATACCCCACATCACTGGACCTCTAGAAATTTCAATGAGGTAGAAGGACCCTGGAATTTAGCTGGATTTATTTTCCACCCTATGGTAGAGAAATATCATACCAATGACTTGTTCACTAGGTCCAATCAGCATAATGTCATCTATGTTATGGACCAGTGTTAATCTTTTTTGGAAAGGAAAGGTGATCAAGATTCCTGCAAACTAAATTATGACAGGCAGTTGGAGAGTTTATACACCCTTGAGGTGAGAGAGTGAAGTTGTATTGGTGGCCTTGCCAGCTGAAAGCAAACTGCTTCTGGTGAGCCTTATGGACAAGTATGGAGATCAAGATCGGTAACTGCATAGCAGGTATCAGGGCATGTGTTAGTTTGCTCAAGCAATGAAACCACGTATGGAACATCAGCTTCGATTGAAATCAGCACTTTATTAAGTTTACAATAATCCACTGTCATTCTTCAATATCCATCTTCGCACATGGCAAATAGAAGAGTTGAATGTTAATGTGGTGAGAACGATCAGCTCTGCATCTTTTAAATCCTTGTAGGTGGCACTGTGTAACCTCTCCAGGAATGTGGTATTGCTTTTGATTTACCATTTTCCTACATAAAGTAAGTTCTAATGGCTTCCGTTTAGACTTATAATAGGCCCCACTCCACAGGTCAGGGAACCAACGTGGGGATTCTGCCAACTGCTAAGTATATCTATTCCAACTACGCAGTCTGGAACTGGGAGAATAACCACAACCAATGATGTTAGGAGCAAGAAGCCAATATTGTTATACTTGTTAGTTTTATAAAAATGTTTGAAAGTATCATATACACGGTCATCAAAATATTTGCTTATTATAAGCATTTTATTAGGAGTATCCAATGGTAATATTTTGCATATCTCTATCATCAGGTCACACCACAGACTGTTAGTGATCTCTTTACTACTGGAAATAGCGTCATCAAGGTCTATAAATGAGATTAATGCTTAATCATCTTATATAATCAATTCCAGAAACTCCAGAATGAATTCAGAAAATTCATGTTTAAAATTCTGATTCTCTAGAACCATTGTCAGTAACAAAATTTGCGTGAGTCAGGGTTCTCCAGAGAAACAGAGCCAGTAGGATGTGTGTGTGCGTATATATACATAGAGAGAGAGAGAGAGAGAGCGAGAGAGACAAAGAGGGAGTGAGACAACTTATAAAGAATTGCATTTACAGAATTATGGAGGCTTGTAAATCCAAAATTTACAGGATGAGCCTGGAGGTTAGTGACCCAGGAGAGCCAGTGTTTCAGTTGGAGTCCAAAGCGCTCTTCTGTGGAACCAGGAAGAGTTGATGTTCTAGATGATGTCTGAAGGCAATACTCAGGAAAATTCTCTCTTGCACAGCGGGGGCTGGTTCTTTTGTTCTATTGAGATCTTCAATTTATTGAATAAGCCTCATTCACACTGTAGAGGGCAATCTGTTTCACACAAAGTTTACCAATTTCAATTTTAATCTCATCAAAAACATCATCACAGAAGCAGCCAGAATAATGATTAACCAAATACCTGAGTATTCTATAGCCCACCCTATTTGACTTAAAAATTAACCATCATGGATAAATGCAAAAAGCAAACCAACCAACAAAGAAAATGCACTACACTCATCAGAATAATTGATGAACAAAAAAGGTAAGTAGAAATGTATTAAAGAATTCAGCAAGAAGTTTATATCATATACTGAAGAAATAACATATATGTCTTAGCAGACACTGAAAGAAATGAGACACACTGGGAGATCATGAAGAGATACATTTAAAGTACTGAAAGATAATGACTGTCAATTCAGAATTTCATATTCACTGAAATATTTGAGATAACTTTCCAATATATAGGGAAATAAAGGCTTTGTAAGGAAAATAAAAATGCGTAAACTCACACAGATAAGCAAGTGAACACTTACATGCACACAAACTGAAGTAACTTATAGCCAACAAGTTAGCGCTTCATCAATGTTCCAGGCAGAAGGACTGCAACAGAAAGAAACATGTTCTAGACAAAGAAATAAAAAACATTAAAAATGTAAAAATAATGGTAAATATATGCAGTATTGTTTTTAATTTTATTTCCTTCAAAAAATAAATAAGCAAAACTATGCTGATGAATTGTAAGTTTAAATAATACGTAAAAGTAATATTTATGACAAAATAGCACAATGAATAGATAAATTTGATTTGCTGGCGTTTGCTGAGAATTTTTACATCTGTATTCATAAGAATTAACAGACCATTTACCATTTGTTTTCTCTACTTCTGTCTGTCTGATTTTGGCATCAGGGTAATACTGATGTCACAGAATGACTTGATAAGTATTTCCTCTTCTATTTCCAGAAGAAGTTATGAAATGAAAGATTGGTAGGATTCTTCTTTAAATCGTGGATTACACCAGTGGAACCATCTGGGCCTGGGACCACTCCTTGGTATCTACCCAAGATTACTGAAAGCATGTGTTCTCTTAAACACTTGTACAAAAAAGTTCATAAGCATTATGAATAACTGCCAAAGAGTGAAAACAACCCAAATGTCCATCAACTGATGAATGGATGAAGAAAAATGGTAGAACCCCACAAAGGAATATTGTTGGTCAATAAAAGGAAATGAAGTACTTATAGATACTACTACAACAGAGGTGAACCTCAAAAACATATTTCTAAGTTAAGTAAATTAGATGCAAAAGACCACATATTGTACGATACGATTATATTAAATGTCCAGAATAGGAAAATCTATACAGACAGAAAGTTTGTTAGTGGTTCCTAGATTTGGGGCTGGGAGAGTGAGGAATGACTGCTAGCTAGTGCAAGCTCTCATTTTGGAGTGATAGAATGCACCTCTCTTTGAACATACCAAAAATTCTATCTTAAGCCTTATATTTCTTTAAGAATCATTTGCATTTGATAAGGAAAAAAAGTTCATGTGGAACAAACACACAAATAAAAAGTGAATAGATCCCATAAAAACACAGCAGCAAGAGAAATAGAAGATACGAAGAATATATAGACAAATAAAGTGGAACATGCACATGAACTGATCCTTCAAAGAAGAAAACCAAGCCAAAGAAACAGCAGAAACATCACAAGCTATGATCAAGATTCCTTTTTCTGAATTGAAAGAAGATTTGAAACTTCCTATTAAAAGAGCACATTATGTTCTATGTCAGCAAAGAATGATCATACTAAATCATATATATTAAAGTCAGTATTTCCTATAGAGATTCCAGATCAAAAAACTTTGTTAATTTTAAAGACTAGGAAAAAAAAACAAGACATTTTTCAAAAGAAATATTTTGTGCCAAGATAAAATGGAATCAAGGAAACTGAAAAAATGATGAATATGAATATAGGATTAAAGGTAGCAAAATCGACATTTAACTGTTAATTACTAATGTCAATATTTCTCATAGTAGGAACCTAAGAGGTGTGCCTAAAAAAGGACAATGATGGGGCCAGCCCAGTGGCATAGTGGTTAAGTTCATGTGCTCTGCTTTGGCCCCCAGGGTTGGTGGGTTTGGACCCCGAGTGCAGACCTAGCACCACTCATCAAGCCATGCTATGGTGGCATCCTACATAAAATAGAGGAAGATTGGCACAGATGGCAGCTCAGTGACAATCTTCCTCAAGCTAGAAGATGAAGATTGGCAACAGAGGTTAGCTCAGGGCAACTCTTCCTCACAAAAGAATAAAATACATAAAATAAAAAAAAATAAAAAAGGACAATGGGGATAATATAAAGGTGATTTTTTTTTTTTTGATGAGGAAGATTAGCCCTGAGCTACCCTCTGTTGACAATCTTCCTCTTCTAGCTTGAGGAAGATTGTCACTGAGCTACAATCTGTGCCAATCTTCCTCTAATTTTTATGTAGGATGCCACCATAGCAACGCTTGATGAGCAATGTGTAGGTCCCTGCCTGCGATCAGAACCTGCAAACCCAGGACCACCAAAGTGGACCATGCAAACTTAACCACTATGCCACAGGGCTGGCCCCTAAAGGTGATTTTAAATGTATTTGTGTGTGTATATACAACTGTGTATATATGCTTATATGTGCCTGTGTGTGTATGGCACATATTTGTCACATGAACATTATGACAAAGCAAAGACTAAATATATATTTAGTAATATCTAAAAATGCAACTTGCATAACCTTAAAAATGAAAAGACATTCAGTATAGTTTTTAAAATCCAAATATATTATGAAGTGTTTCAGAAAGGTAAAAATAAAAGCTCAGGCAAAGATATATTTAGGTAATACACATGAAAAGAAAGCATTGGTTCTAATGTTAATATCAAGACATACAGAATGCAGGGAATAGCATCAAAATAAATTAAAAATAGATACTTTGTAACGATAGACTGTAATTCACAATGAAGATGTAGTTAGTATTGTCTATGCAAAATGTATTGTAGCGACAAATATCTTAAATGAGGAAACTTCTCATATAGTACATGCAAAGACAGACAAAGGAACATTTTACCATTAGGAAAACCTAATACACCTCTATTATATATTTTTAGTCAATCAAACATTAATGAGCACATAACAGAATTACTAATAGGCAATAAGATTGTTTTTTTATAGATAAGTCTGCATTAAATGTTGATCGTAACAAAAGAAGATTCTCTTTCTTTTTGAGAGCATGTGCAACATTTGGGTAAAATGACAATGTTAGCAAAAAATAAAGTCTGAATACAGAAAATAATACGAATTACATCCTGTTTTGAAATAAATGACTTTTTTTTAAAAAACAACTTCTCAAACTATTGCATATAGCCACAGAAAAATAATTAAACTACTCCAAATTCATAGAGAGATAAGGAAAAAGTCTTAAATATTGATAATGAAAGTGTGAGAAAGTAAAATGTGTGGGATGCCACTGACATGGTGTCACTGCAAAATCCACATCCAAATCCCAAAGTTAGAAAAAAAATAGCAAAATAGACAATGGAAAGATAAGGAAAAGCTTAAAAGGGAAAACCAACCAGAAATTCTTAAAAAACCCAAATGCCTAAATGAAAAATTCTCTCTCTGTTTCATCTACATCTCTAAGGTGAATTAAATTAACTGTTTTTGACAGTACACTACCTAAAATATTCACTCATTAGGGAATACTCATTGAGTAGCAATATGTGCCAGATATGGTTCCAGATTAAGGAAAATAGATGACAATAATGTAAATATAAATTAAAATACATACTATGTAAATAATGATAAGCACAAGCAAAATTTAAGGAAGCTATGAGGAGATACGATGGGGATGAATTGCGATTATAACACAGTCAATGATATCCTTACTTACAAGAAACATTTAACGGTAAATATTCTGTGAATAGCAGTGTGCAGAGCCTTGTAAACATGAGAAAGGAAATGCAGAAAAATTGTACGAAGAATTTTCTGTAGTAAGAGGTAATTTGTGAGTGTAATGCAGAGGTGTTATTTAAACTTAATAATCCCACTTTAAGGAAATATCCTAAGGGTGCACTCTACTTTCTGGGAGACTGTTCTGTTGATACCACATGGGTTTTTACAAAGTAAATATAATAATAATAATAGCAATGATGAGAAAGAATGTAAGGAAGAGAAAAACAGTACCACTTATAATAACTTTGAAGAAAACGTTGCAAATGCAAATAAGTTCTATTTGAAACAGGGCTGAACATATGCATAGTAAAGACTCTCTTCTGCACCTTTGTTCTTGAACCTGGACCCTGAGGAGAGGTGGAATCTTCAAGGGCATCTCAAAGTGGTAGGAGTCAAGGAAAAAAACAGCACAAGCTGAGTCAGGATCAGCCCTGTAGGGAAACTCATAAAGACACCTAGGGCTTAGTTGTGGGAAGAGCCCAATCTGCCAGCCAGTTGTATATTATTCTCTAACGTGCTTATCTTTTGTCATTCTTGAGTTTAAGTATAATCTTGATAAATGTTAGTGCATAGTCCCTCTATTCTATGAGGAAATAAAGAATGGGTTTAATGCCCATGCTCTGGAAGAAATAGTGAAATAATAAAGGGGAGAAATATACACTCACAAACAACATGATAATGCACACCAGAATTAGAACACATTTTCTGTGGTCCTTGAACCACAAACTGGGTTCAGATTGCTGTCAATGCATAGATCTGAGGATGGGGCAGAGTGCTTTAAACTGGAGTCAGACATCAATGACCCCATGGATAGTGGATTAGGATTTATGTGAGCTGTGGTTTTGTTATCGGTTAGATGGTATTTTCTCAAGGTAGGCAGATATAAACTTACATATGACTGCAACTATGGGAGCCTGTCCAACTTGAGTGATAATGGAGTTGAAAGATAATACCTGCCATTTAATGTAAAGGTTAAATACATATATGCCTATGTGTGTAAATAAACCAGTAATGTATGTTGAAATCTTAACCCCCAGTATCTCAAAATGTAACTGTATTTGGAGATAGAGTCATTGAGGAGGCAATTATCTTAAAATTAGGCATTTAGAGTGGGCCTTAATCCAATATGACTGTTGACCTTATAAGAGAAGGAGGGCGCCGGCCCGGTGGCTCAGTGGTTAATTTCCTATGTTCTGCTTCTTGGTGGCCCTGGGTTCTCTGCTTCAGATCCCGGGTGTGGACATGGCACCGCTTGGCAAAAGCCATGCTGTGGTAGGCATCCCACATATAAAGTAGAGGAAGATGGGCATGGATGTTAGCTCAGGGCCAGTCTTCCTCAACAAAAAGAGGAGGATTGGCAGTAGTTAGCTCAGGGCTAATCTTCCTCAAAGAAAATAAATAAATAAGAGGAGATCAGGAACAAGCATTCAGAGAGAAAATATCATGTGAAGACATAAAGAGAAGATGGTCATCTTCAAGGCAGGGAGAGAAAGGCTTCAGAAGAAATCAAACCAGTCAACACCTTGATCTAAAAGCCTATGATCCAGAAGAGTGAGAAAATAAATTTCTGTTGGTACTCTGTTATGGCAGCCCCAGCAAAATAATACAATTGGTAACAGCATATATATGTGTATATGTGTGAATGTAGGTTTGTGTGTATGTGGGGGACATATATATATATATATATATATATATATACATATATATATATATATACACACAAACAGAAGCAGCTGGATGACAGTTTTCTGCATAGATATTGGGTTGACTATGATCTTTATTTAAAAATTACTGAGGTGAACAGAAAGGTACTATGAAACTAAAAATAAAAACACTTCAGTCACTACTTTTTGATATGGAGACAATGAAAATTAATCTTAATTGGTATCAATTTAATGTAAACAGCACACTTTATTCATAAACCAATTTTTCCCAAACACTCTTTTTACTGCCTCTTTTACATTCTCGTTTCTTAAACTGTAGATGTAGGAATTCAGCATGAGACTGGCTTTGCTGTAAAAAACTGACACTATCATGTCCCGGTCCAAAGAGTAGCGGGACCTTGGTCTCACATACATGGAAAAGACTGTTCCACAATAAAGTGACACTCCAGTTAGGTGAGAGCCACATGTAGAAAAGACTCTTTGTCTCCCTTCAGCACAACGCATCCTCAGAATGACCAACAGAATGAAACTCTAGGAGACCAGGATAATCAGGATGGTGACTATCTCAATACCCTTAAAGTAGAAGACTAGAAGATGCTTTTTGTTTATATCAGAACAGTAAATGGTGAGGACAGGAAGGATGTCACAAAATAAATGACTAATTTCATTGGAAGCACTGGAGGATAGGGTAAATGCCGCCCTGTGTGCACCGAAGCATTCAAAATGCCACGAAGATAGGAAACAATGATGAGTGGCACATAGACCCTCGGTGGCATGTTAACTGGATACAGCAGAGGGTTGTAGATTGCTACATAGCGATCGTATGCCATTGCAGCCAGGAGAAAGCATTCTGTGGTCGCAAAAGTAACATAGAAAAACATGCTGGACATCCATGGAATGAAATAATTTATTCTCTGGAAGAAAACTGTTCAACATTTTTGGGGTGACAACTGAAGAATAACAAGCATCCAAGAATGATAACACACTCAGAAAAATAGTACATAGGGTTGCGGAGTCAGGAATTGCCAATGACCAATACAACCAGGCCCAAATTTCCTATCAGAGTGAAAAGATAGATTGCTGGAAATAGTACAAGTAGGAAGAGTTGCACCTCAAAAACACCCATGAAGCCCACCAACACAAACACAGTAACTTCACTCACATTCTTCACTTGGATCATGTATAAATCGACATCTGATGGCAACACTGGAATTTCAATTTTTATTTATATGTCCTAAATGCAATACTTTTGAAAATATAATCCACTCAATCATATCCTTACGTTTGCCTCTGAGAAGGGCATATTGGAATCCTTGGCGATGAAGAAATAGGCAGTAATGAAGAAGTTGGGTTCGAGTGGATGCATTACCCTGAATAAAGGAATTATTTCATTCCATTGTTTGGTAAATCTGTCATGTTAAAAAAAAAGCCAATTTACTTGGTTTAATTTTAGTTTATTTTCTGTTTAATTTATTCTCTCCTGTCTCCATATTATATCATCGTAAAATTAACAAAGACAAATGAATATACAAATTTTAAAGTCCAAAAGTATTATACTAGAAAGCACTACACATATGAGTACTAATCCTACATTTCCTAAAGTGTGCATGAAATGCCTTTCCTTAGTGATTATAATTGGTAAAATGGGAGCAAATACACTTACATGACAAAATTGTGTTGAGATAAATTATAAAATCAATGTGAAAATTGTTTAAATCTTAAAATAGTCCCAAAAGGCTAGAAAATGCAATAAATTAGACTTACTTTTCAACTTTTACAAAGCAGCCGTTTGTGGCTAAACCATCTGATACGTTTTCTGGCTTTTTTCCCATTTCGTTAGGACTTCTAGAACAGAGGTGAACAGAAAAATAAACGTTATTCTGGAGGTAGATGCAACCTGTTTGCAAACAAAGACAGAACATTGTCCTTTAGTTTTGTTTTGTTTTCTACATTTCTGTCTTTGAAACATGTAACACTAAATTGTCCTGTTTTTCCTCCACAATGTATTATACCACTAATATTTTTCGAATTTTAACCAAATAGCAATGCAAATTTTCTCTCTATGCATGTACTCATTATCCCTACAAAGTCCTTGGGTGTATTTTTGAGACATATTTCTGTCAAAATCAATCAAGACCATTCTTTTAATATATCATAGTTTTTTTAAGTAATTTTTAAAATTTCTATAAAATAAATATCACCTAATAATAGATAATATATTATTTATAGAAGCTAATGCTAACAGAATAAAATCATTAGTTAAACCGTAATATTATGTTTTATTTCTAGTGTATTTCTCTATGCCGTCAGACTGTTTCTCTTTCATTGGAGTATAAAGAAAGGAAAATGCATAACAAACAAAAAGTTAAAGAGTCACCTGTATCTGGAATGAAAACCTCCATCACTGAAGCATGTTTAAATATTGTTCTATTGTATTTAAGGGCAAGATTTCAGCATGGTGACTTGTGTGTTTCCTTCAGCTTGTCATAGAACAAAATGTATTAAAAGGAGTGAAAAATCTGCCGTGTGCAGAGCCTGGCTGAATTCAACAACCTACAGATAATTTATATTCCTAACGTGAATCACACCGCACTTTTGTCATATTGAAATGACCATGCAGCAAGAAGAGAATGAGCAAACTATCATTAGAAGCAAAAGAAAACTGCTCGTCTTATTTTCCCAGGAGGTCCTCCAAGGTGTATATAACATTTACCTAATACACAGAATAAATAGCTTTTTAAGGGTGGGATTGTGAACAAAAATGCTTGTTTAATCCTTACAGAATTCTAGAGTAAGAAAATATAGTGAAGCTAAATATTAGAATCTATGTTAATTCAGACAGCTCACTCATTGTTCATAACACACACTCAACTGAATCATAAATTCTTGTTTAGTTTGAATGGTGATATTAATAAAATAACATAAATCCTGTTAATAACATAAGTATCGATATATAGTTCAGGCATCACAAAAAATACATTTATGTTTATGAATTTCCTCATTTTCTCTTTTTCTTCCCCAATCTCTCTCTCTCTGTCTGTCCATCTCTCTCTCTCTCTCTTTCAAGAATACATGGACTACATACAAAGATATTTATTAAATTGAGTCACAGGCTCAACAGGAATTAGGCAGATAGCAAGAAGCACAGTGAAAAGACACAATATTATGCAAGGAAATTTTGAAAAATGCACCAACAGGTGGTCTACTAAAGGAATCCATTTCAAAATGCATGTTAACTGACATACACAGGGGAAATTTCAGCTACATTACAATTTTAACCATTACTTACCTAATGTGTTCAAGATCAGACACTTGTGAGAGATTAGGAAAATTATGTTTGGATGGTAAAATCCTGTATTAAAATCTCAGATTTAGTACCTGTTGACAGTGTGACCTTGAAAAAGGAAATTTATTCTTCCAAACCAAGGACTAACTAAAATTGTCTAAATTTTCAGGCATATCTCAGACATTACATGAACATGGTGTGATTTCAGAGTGCGTGATTATGAGATGCATTAAAATATGCTTTATAAAGTGTTAATTTTATGTGATGGGTGTATAGAAATATAATAAGACATTCAAACTTTATTTAACTAGAACAAAATAAACAGGGAGTTGTTAAACCAATTTTTCATCTAAGCGTGGGGCAATGAACTGGCTCCAAACCAGAAGTTAAATATTTCTGAAGTTAGCTGTAGATATGTTTGTTACATCACACAATATATATATTAAAATACCATTCTTATGAGATTAAGCCAAGGGAATTCCAGTATTACATGTTATCAGGCACCTTAAAAATGCATCTATCTCATTACATTCTGACTTTGGGTATGTCAGTAAAATAATAGTATGTTTTCTTAAGTCCCCCTGATAATTTGTTCCATAGTAATTTTCTCATAACCCTTGATACCTCTGATCTTATCTGTAGGGCAAGAAGGTGGTTTATGAATGGAGACATATTTTATTCCCAATCATATCCCTTTAGAGCAATTATCCACTTCACTGTAGGGAACTGAGGAAGGATAGACAAAATGTATGAAGTTTATTTACTTCATCCAATGTGTTCTTCAAACAGTCATTTCTGTCAACTATTATTTAAGGAAATTGGAGCTGATCGTGTTTACATTTAGCTGATTTCACTTTAAGAGACAGAGGCTAGAAAGACAAAAATATAGATCCCAAGTTTTTATCAAAACATGATCATACTGGAAAACTAAAATCAGTTCCTCAACCCTCATGAGAACAGTACTACAAGCACTTAGCTTGAGAAGAAGGAAAGCTAAGATAGTAGCTACCACATGTTGTTAAGTGGCTACTAGAGGGTAGAAATTATGTGTACATTATCTTATGTAATCTACACAGCAACTTGCAAACTAAATCACTCAGTGTTCATTTGTAGATAAGAAAACTGAAGACAAGCTAGAACTATAATTTGACCAAGCTCACATAATAAATGTCTAGTGGAGCCGAGATTCAATCCAGGATTTCTCTGTTGCCACGTGTTAAGCTATTTTCACTTGACCAGACTGCAGACTCATTGTGACATGCCATCATTACAGAAATGTTATCCCCTAGAAATAATGCAAAATAACATCCTCAAGGATTTGAATTCTTTTATAAAGCCATCAAGCTTAAGTACCATGATATTAAAACAAAATAAAAACTTGAAGTAGTTTCTAGACCAATTAGTTAAATAATAAAATATGTTCAAAATTCATTTATATCCCTCCAGGAGAAAGTAATTATGACTCCCAAATAGCATATACCTAGTGGTTGGTTGATCGATAATTTCCATTCCATTTAATAATTTTTCTAAATTTTAAACACTACCCTTGTTCTGACTATCTTCAATTAACGAAATTAAAGCCAATTTCTAATTCTGAGCTCTACTGACCTAAATATTTTGGGAGTCATTTCTATTTGCCATCCTATGTTTCCTGATTCATTTTTTAATTCAATTCTGAGCTAACTAGAAATGTCTCTCTTAGATTCAAATATTAAAACATAGAATGTAGTTTTATATTCAAGCTTATAGCTTCTAAAAAAATTTAAGTGATAAAAAAATTCCCTCCTATGTGTGGAAATGAACTGCTCACTCTATTAAAGTGTGCTATGAATCTTAAGCATTTGGACCTTTATATCAGGTTCTCCAGCTCTTCTTGAAGTCCACAGGGATGCTCCAAGAAGGAAACACACTCATTGTCTTCTGGGACAGAAAAGACATGAGATAATTTTGGTTTTTTTTTCCATGGTAAACAAGTGAATGGTTCTGGAGAAATGGACTACATAATAAGAAATGATTACATGAATGCACTTTGGCCTCTGGTATATAATGATCCCTTGGTGGAAGAGGAATATATGCATACAACTAGAGAAGAAATCTAATGATACAGGACGTACTCCTAGCTCTGATACTAAACAGTTATGTACCACTGGCTTTATGATTTAAATTCTGTGAAATCCAGTGTCTTCTTACATGGAAAATAACCTGTTTACTTCTCTCAAAATCCAGTAAACATTTACATAATGAAATAATATGACAGCATAAACATATGATAGAACTCATAATCATTTAATAGATTACTATAACTTGTAAAGTGCTACACTTCTACATGTTATGAGAGATACAATTAAGCTCACTGAGAGTTTAATAGAGGTGATGAGGTATGAATACATCAATAGGAAATATTGACAAGGGGGATGACACATGAGCCCTAAACCCAGAGATTCTAAATTAGTAGTTAGGGAATGTTCGTCATGGAAACTGAATGTTAAGAAAAGAGCAAAAGGGGAGAAAGAAAGAACAGAAGGAAGGAAGAATAGGAGGGCGGGAAGAAGGAAAGAAAGAAAAATATTTGTAGATAGCCCAATTGTGAACATAGTATCTACTAATTAAATGCAATCTCAAATGATCTTTATATTCAAAGTAACCTTAATTAAAATTAAAGCATTTTGGGGGCTGGCCCCGTGGCCGAGTGGTTAAGTTCACACACTCTGCTGTGGGTGGTCCAGTGTTTCGTTGGTTTGAATCCTGGGCGCAGACATGGCACTGCTCATCGAGCCACAGTGAGGCGGCGTCCCACATGCCACAACTAGAAGGACCCACAATGAAGAATGTACAACTATGTACCAGGGGGCTTTGGGGAGAAAAAGGAAAAAAATAAAATCTTTAAAAGAAAATTAAAGCATTTTTGCAGAAATTGATAATGTCATTCTACAATTTCTATGAAAAGGAAAAGGTCAAAACAGTTATGAAAAAGAAGGATAATGTTAAAGGACTCATATAATTTTATTTCAAGATTGGCCACCAGGCGAGAATAATCAAGAGAGTGTGGCACTGATGAAAAGATAGGCATCTGAACTTATGGAACAGAATACAATTTTTAGAAATAAATTCACTCAATATACTCAATGGATTTTTCACAAAGTTGCTAAGGAAAATCTATGGAAAAGGGATAGTCTTTAAAAAAATTATTTTGAATATGCAGAATAACCTTATGCCACAAAAAAGAGGCTTTGACTCATTCTTTGCATCATATACATATCTTGTCTCAAAATAAACCTTAAGCCTTAACACAACACCTAATAGTATGACATTTCTAGAGGAAACATAAGGCAAGATTTGTGTGACCGTGTGTTAGTCACAAAATTTTGTATGAAACACAAAATGCATGAACCATAGGAGGAAAATTGATAAACTGTTACTCAGCACAATTAAGTCTTCTGCTTTGTGAAGGACACTGTCGAGGGAAGGAAGAAACTAGCTGCAGACTTGCACCAAATATTGCTAAACAGCTACCCAATAAAGAACTTGTTTTCAGAATACATAAAGAACACTAAAAATTGAATAATGTGAAAACAAAATAGAAGATAACCAACAAAATAATGGACATAAACTTGAACAGATACTTCACCAGAGAAGATACACAGATGGCAACTCAGGGCATGAAAAAACTGGTTCAATACCATTTGCAATTAGGGAAATACCGTTTAAAAGCACAATGTGATCCCATGCATCTGTTAGAATGACTAGAACTGTTAAAGTATGACAATAAATGATAAAACAAAGTGCTCACAAGGATACAAAGCAATTGAAGCTCTCATCCATTTCTGGTAGGCAACAAAATGGTGCAACCATTTTAGACAAAAGTCTGATAGTTTTCCATGAAGTGAAACATACACTGACCATATGACCCAGCAACCTCACTCTGAGTTATTTACTGAAGACAGAAGAAAACATATGTCCATACGATTACCTATATGCCAGCAGTTATAACAGCTTTACTCACTATATCCCAAGACTGAAAATAATCCAAATGTCCATCAACTGGTGAATGGATGAACTAACACTGAACATCCATTATCTTTACTCATTCCTGAGCTGCTTGTTTGACTGTGGGCTTTTTGATATAATCATGGTGGTTATGTTGCCAATAAGAAACTAATTTTTCATCAAATCTCATATTTAGCAAACTAGTCTACAGTGTGCAACAAATTCACTGGTGATTAGGGACTGTTTTACTTAAAAATGAAGTATCTCTTGTTTAATAATTGACTTCCCAAAACTATTTCCGTAAAAGTCATTATAACTATCCTTCTTCCTTTCTCACTTTATTTAGCTATCTTGATGCTTTCTTTTTTTTTTTTTCCAAAAAGACCAACTAATAAGGAATAATGTATGGTAAGACTTTCGAGAATAATTTCTGAATGACTCTATATTTTCAGAAATTTTATCCATTAAATGCATTCATGTTGCCTCTTTCTGATTTAAAAGTTAAACTATGATTAATCTAAGGAGAGATTAAAATAGAGCTTTGGCAGATGATATAAATGCATTTATAGGAAATGTTCCAGATTCTAAAGTGAAATTATTAGAGTTAATAGATGAGTTCAACATGTGTGCTGGATACACAGTTAATAAACAAAATCAATTTATTTCCACATAAAAGAAGCCAAACTAAGTCGACATTAAATATACTATGTAAATGGGTTCAAATACTTGAGTAATTCTAATAAAAATGTACAAGAAATCTATCCAAAACAATTTGAGGGGAATTTAAGATAAGTAAGTAAATGAATTGCTATAAAATGTTCATGTATTGGACATTCAATATTGAAAAGACATCAATTTTCTCCAACATGAGCCACAAATTCAATGAAATAGAATAAAATCCCATGTGTGTGTGTGGGGGGGGGGGGATGTGTGTGTATGTGTAACTTAAGAGGCTGATTCTAAAATTGTTGTGGGAATGATGGCAGCCAATAAGAGTCAAGGCACTCCTGAAGAAGAGTAAAGTGAAAGGACCTACTCTATTGGACACCACTTACTGTAATGCTGCAGAATTCAGACAGCGAGATATAATTCAACAATCAATAAAGAGACCAGCGACACACAACAGAGACACCAACACACACCTAGCATGTGTACACACTAGTACATGTAAAAGATAGTATTGCAGAATATTGTAGAAAAAAATGATCTTTTCAAGAATTGTACAAATTTAATTAGAACTATGGAAGCATAGAAAAGTTTAGAAAAGAGAACTTGATCCTTACTTCACATGATTTTAGAAAATAAATTTCCAAATAGTTCATAAACCTAAATATGAAATGCAATACAAGTAAGATTTAAAGGATAATAATATATTATCTTCGTGGAATTGAAATGAAAAAAAAAGATAAATTATTAGCCATAGTGGCAAACATTGATAAGTTGAACTGCATTGATTAGGAAGTGCTCATCATCAAAGAAATCATTCAGAGTAAAAATTTTCAACACAAATTATTTATATACACCATATTTTAATATGTGCTCCAAATAAAAAACACAGAAAACTTAGAAGAAAAATTGACAAGAAACGTGTACATGAATTTTACAAAGAGGATGATCCAAATGGCCAGAAAAAAACAACAAACAAATAACTGATTAGTGACCAGTAAAAATTTAATTAGTAAGCAAATGAGATCCATGACACACCATCAGAATAATGAAAATTTTAAAAACTGACCATAGAAAGTACGTGAAAAATGTGGAGGCATGGGAACTCTCATTGCATGCTGGTATGCAAATTGTATCCCACTTTAGAAAACAGACTGCCTTCATCTAGAAAATTTTACTCCTAGGTATGTACTCAACAAAACTGCATGTGCATGTGTGCCTCGGGACAGCTCTAAGAATATTCATCTTAGCATAATCCATAATAGCAAAGTTTTATCTTATTAGAATGGTAAATGATTGTGATAATTTCATGCAAAGGAAAAGGGGAGCGTGATCAAAATGAACAAAACAAAATTACATACAACATGAATGAATCACATTGTTGAACAAAATAAACCATAAACATAATGTACGTGTCGTTTTAGATAAAGTTAAAAGACAATATTTAGGGATACCTACTGATTTAATGACTCTTGCTGGGAAAAGGAATGATGGGGAATCTGTCTTCCTTACTATCCCACAGCTGATTTGAGCGTTGGTTACAGGGATCTTTGCTTTATAATGATTCGCATAACTGATAATTCATAAATTTTTCTGTAGGGCATAGAATTTAAATCAAACGAAACTATGCTTAGAAAATATGGAAAGGAATACATCAAAATGTTCAACCATGAAAGAGAGTTTTGTTGTTATCGTTTTCCCTCTCTTGTCTAAATTTTCTTTAATGAACAATTAACGCTTATAATGAAAACAAAACTCTAACGCTCTTTATGCTTTTAATGTCATGCTTCTATTTTAGCCTGAAACCAAATCCATTAAATCAATTGCTTTTTCCTCAAAACAAACAAAGCCAATCAAAAAAACCATGATCCAACACTAGTGATACTACCAAACTGTTGTGGATAAATGAATGAAATCTTCTATGAATTGACGTACTTAAAAATAAGCCACATATAATTTCCAACATTTAAAACAAATGAAGAAATAATTCACTTTTCTGGTTGTGAGGTACTGGATCACAGCAAGTCAGTCTTTCTGCTGAAACCAGTATACGAATTTGGATAAATTATAAAACTCTTGTTTTGCAGTCATCATATAGCTGTGGAGGAAAAAAGAATAGATGACAAAATCAAAATTAAGATTTACTAAGTCAGAGAGAGACCACCCCCCTGATCATTCACATTTGGTTGGATTATAATTTTTTTCAACTACCAACATGGCTGCCAGATGAAAAACTACATAAATTCATAAGTGTGCATGTTTTATCATTTCAAGGAGTAAATATAACCATGATGTTGGTCAATGCTTATTTCCTCTCTACAGGGCTTGTGCAATTTGCATTCTCACAATCAGTGTATAAAATGTGTTCTCCCAAGAGACTGCATAGAAAATGTCATTTTTTTTTGTAAATTAAATCTCTGTGCAGTTTAAATTTCATTCATTTTTTATGATCAAGGTTGAATATCCTCACAAATGTTTAAAGGATTATTTCCCTGCCTTTTCTGTGAACTGTTTCTTCATCTGCTTGTCCCATTTTTTTATTTTCAATAAAATTACAATCTTTAGGGAATCCAAGGAACATTTATTAAAGGAAAAATAAATATTTTGTAAATTTAAAGAGTTATAAAATAATGAATGTGAGTTTTCAGTTCAATATTAGTTTTAGAATAAATTTCAGGGTTTAAGTAGTTTTTTTATATTAAATTTACAAACATAGCTGAAGCTTAGGTAAAGTAAAGAGGTTAATAGTGACTAGTATCTAACTGATTTAGAATATTGTTACTGGTTCTGTTAATCATTTGGATATTTCCAGATAATTATTGCTTGAATTTAAAATAGAACTATTACATCATTAAGTATTATTTCCCTAGATTAACATGTACTTAAATATATGAGAAAGAAGAGTAGTACAGATAATTTTGTGACAGCACAGATTAAATATTTGCTCTTTCTAGTTAGTCTGCTGATTGATAAAAAATATGCAAATCTTATGCATTTCATGTTATACATTGATAATTTAATCACCAAAAGTTGAATTTGTACAAGTATAAATTGCATTTTGTTTAGCACTGGACATCATTTTATTTGAGCGAATTTATTTATATTAAATAGGGCCATTTTTAAAAGTGATGCATAATGATTGGATTTTTTGTTCTGTTGTATTTTTTCTCTTTTAAGAGTGATGATTTCAATTAAATCTACTCTATTACTTATTTCTGAATCAAGCTGGGCATCATATTAGGTGCAGAACCATTTTTGTATGATCTATGTTGAAACTAAGTTGCAAAATAGTCACAGCCCTTACCTCTCAGAACATTTAATGGCAGTGAAAGAAAAGGTATATGATAGCAATCAGCCAATTGAAACACTAAAGCTGAGCAATGATGCATACTTGTTGGTGTTAGCGACCACAGAGTAGTGATAATGATAGAAGCAAAAGTATTAGCAGAGATTTTGTGGAGAATTTGCAACTTGAGGGTTGAGTTGCTTGGTATTTTTTATAACATTTGAGGTTTGCTTTAAGACTTACTCCATTCCTACATTATTTATGTGATACTCCAAAAAAGTTATTTAGACAATATTTTTCATGCTGTGTAGAACACTGAAAATTCAGAAGAACAAAATTTAGTTTGTAAAATAACAACAATAACATGCACTTGTAAAGACTTTTATAAATGCCAGATCTTCTTCAGGTGTTTTACAAATAGTAAATGATTTAATTCACGTAACGACTTGAATTGTTGGAGCAACTGCTGGGTTACTTTATAGTTTAGTAAACTGTGGCAAAGGGATATTAAGTAACTCACAGGAGATCACAAAGCTGGCAGCCGGTAGAGCATAAAGGGGAAAAAAAGCACCTGGTCTTTCTTCTATGTTTCTCCTTTATTCTCACACTCACACTTCTGCCACCAGATGTGTATAAGATTTCCCCACAATAAGCAATTCTGTGTGATACCAACTTCTCCTTTGGATTCTAGCATTTACTAGAGCAGCTAACAAAACTCAAGTAAGCACTTTCTTACATTTATCACTTCATTAAGGGATATTATAGAGAATACAGATGAATAATCAGATAAAGTGATACATAGAGCAGGGTCTTGGAAGGTCCAGAGCACAGAAACGTCTGTCTCCATGAGGTTGGGGTATGTCACCATACTGGTACAAGGATGTGTTCACCAACCCGGAAGCTCTCCGAATTCCATACTGTTGGGATTTTTTTTTGAGGCTTCCTCACATAGACATGATCAATTATTAACTCCATTTCTATCCATTCTTTATTCTCTAGAGAAGTGGAGGGGTGGAGTTGAAAATTTCAAGCTTCTAATCATGGCTTGGTCTTTCTGGTGACCAGCACCCATCCGGGAGTCATCCAGGAGCCCACCCTGAGTCATCTCATTAGAACAAAAGATGCTCCTAGTGCCCTTATCCCTTAGGAGTTAGCAAAGGATTTAGAGTCCAGACTCAGGAATCAGGAGCAGATATATATATATATAGATATATATATATATCTAAATATATACACACACACACTTTATATATATATATACTTTCTATATATACTATAAATATTCTTTCTATTATATCATATCTGAGGAGGACTGTGTTCCTTACCTATGACATTTAGCTGATGCATATTTGGTTGACAATGTCTAAACCTACCAGGACACAGAGATATAAAACAGGGCTGAGACTAGTGGTGAGCTAAGAGACTTCTGTAGTGCAGTATTTGAGGAGAATTTATTTTCAGGATTGTGAAAATAATCAGAATGAATGATCAGCCCTGAGCATGAATGAGTGCCTCTTAAATTATACTCTCCTCACTTTAATCCTGGCCCTGATGGAAGTGAAGAATGGAAAAAAAGTGATTACCAATAAAGTGACTCAATAACTTCAATAAACACAATTCTAGGCAATGTGTTACAACTCTAGAGAGGACAGGCTTAAAGAATGCAATATCATAAGCATAATTACATAGTCTTAATAAGTACTCAGTTTAAAATTGTTAGGCAATATTTTCATCAATATTATCTCACTCAATTCTCATAAATGAAGAAGCAAAGCTTAGATAGTTTAAATAATTCCTTAACATGGCGTGACTAATAAATTATGGAAATATGATTCAAATCTAAAAAATGGCACCGGCTTACAATCACAAACTTGTGTGCAGTTATTGAAATTATCCACCTTTAGTGGGTCTCAATATCCGTATCTCTAAAGACCAGTGAAGTTACAAAGCATCACAGAAGCATTGTTTGAGGGCCAACAATGATAGTGGAGGTGCACATAGGATGCGGAGTAAAACTAAGCAGCCCACATCTTCTCTCCCTCTGCCCACACACCTGCAAGCAGGTCATGAACACATTCCTGGCAGTCCCTTTTTTCCAAGGCTTAATCCCTTTTAATGTTTCTATCTGAATCAATGTTCTCAAGATAATTTTTCTGAATAAAATTCTCTTATGTATTCTCTCATTATTCTGCTAAAAGATATTTGTTTAATTCTCCATGCACAAGAAAAGTTATTTCTTTTTTTAAGGCTCACTTATTTTGAAAGATTTATTCAAGTTAGCCTTTGTGTGAAAAAGTAGGAATATTGTTTTTTCTAAAGACTTTTGATCCTTGTAGCAGTGAGTTGAAAACTATTCATACATTAATTAAAGGCATACTGTGTACAAAGTATTCTATATAAGCTTTTTATAAAGTATGTTTTGCTTGGGGTAAGGCTAAACCACATATCTATGGACAGCTAATCTTTGACAAAGGAGCCAAGAACATACAGTGGAAAAAGTAAAGTCTCCTCAATAGAATGCATCATTAGGTGATTTCGCCATCGTGTGAGCATCCTAGACAGTACTTACACAAACCTAGATGGTATAGCCTCCTACACACCTAGGGTATATGGTACTAATCTGATGGGACCACCATCATATATGCGGTCCATCATTGACCACAATTTCATTATGCAGCACATGACTGCAGCTAGTTATAATTTAAAGCTTTTTTTAGTCAACATTCTTTTGTGATAAAATCAAATTTATTTATTTGATCCTTCAGTAGATCAAATTGCTTTAAACTAAAAAGTTTTCCTTATTAAATCAAAAGATGCATTTTATCACATCTCTTAGAATCTTGCCTAATTCTTTAAAAAAAAAAACAACCCTATAAACATACTACCATATTATAGATCAGAGGTCGGTAAACTGCAGCCCATGGACCAAATCTAGCTGGCAGCCTATTTTTGTAAATCAGGATTTACTGGACCACAGCCACACTCATTAAGTAATGTATTATCTATAACTGCTTTTCTACTACAACACCAGACTGAGTAACTGCAACAGAAACCATATGGTCAACAAAGCCTAAAATATTTACCATTGGCCTTTTACAGGAAAATGTCTGCAGACGCCTTCTATAAACGACTATAAATTGAATTGGACGATGTATCCAAAAGGGATTAGGAGGAAAAAAAAAATCAGAGAAACATTAAAATATACACCTAAATTTAGTGCCCATAATGCCACTCCAAAGTCCTAAAAATCTAAGCTTCAAACGCAATTGGAACTAGAAAATGAAACTTTTGGTTACATAAAATATAAAAAAATACTGAAATATATTCATAATTTATTTAGAATAACAAAGTATATTTTGTGCCTCTTGAAATTAATTAAAGCCAATTATTATTTCTATTATAAACAGAACTTATATCCACTTTATATAAATTAGGTTTTCACCTGCTAATGGCTTGCTCCTCATCAGTCATTCCAGTCTCCCTGAACGCCCTGTTTGATTCCGCCAAACTCAAGGCAACTGCTCTCTGAAGATCATCTTCATCATCTCCAGTGAGATCAATCACATCTGAAAAGCAAAACTAACTTTCTCAAAATGGAAAGTCAAACAGAATGAAAGGTAATTCTTATCATGGAGACTTTACACCCACTATACCCTTTCAAACCAAAGTCAGCACCAACATAATTCTCTATAAGATCCTTTCTGAAGAGAATACGAACATTTGAAATGGAACATACTTCGAAACACTGTTCCTCTCTGTGAAATATAGCTAAAAGCAATAAGGGCATAAATATGTTTCATTACAGAGGAAACAATATTTACTATGAAGTCCCTGATTAAAAGTATATAATAAGCAGAAAGACTGCTAAAAAACTTCTTTACCAAAACAATTTGAAATTAACGTAATTAAACACTTGCATTTCCGCTTTTGGAAGTTAATCCAAATGTCCACACGTCACAGTTCCTCCACACGACCCCCTAGACGCTGTCTGTCAAAGTACAACAATTAACAACTGAGCTCCCAAAAGTCATGTTCCAGAAACTAACTGACCGCAGATACATATACGTTTACATACACATTGTTTTAAAGTCTGGAAGAACGTGCCAAATTGTTAACAGTGGCTAAGTTTGATGAAGAGGGTTATGGAGGAGGAAGTGTAAGGATCCCTCACTTTCTATTTCAAACACTTCTCTACCATCTGAATTATTTAATAATCATTCAGTTTACTAAATAATTTTAATTTAACAAAAGTTTGCATTTCACAAAAAGAAATACACTAAGCAAAAAAAATAGTTTTGATGCTATAAGTATTCTTTTTCCAAAGAATAAAGGCTACAACTATTACCACCTACAGAAAAAACACTTTTTAACCAATTTCCCAGTAGATATTCATCAATTTCCTTAACCCAAAAGATGCCAATAATACTCACATTATTGTTTAAACAATGGTAAGAACCATAATATGTTGCCAAGTAGGGGATTATAAAACAATATGATGAGAAAGAAAACACCATATCTGTTATTACCTAATCTTTGTGTGGTTGGGATTTTGCTTCTGGGTATTTTGGACAAGTTTTGTATTCCTTTCTTTTATTTGTATTTGAGACATGTTAAAAACTAATTTTTTTTCATTGTAATCCTAGAATTTTATAAAAGGGAGACAAACAAAAAGGAGTAGGTGATGGGAGATAAGATGCTTGCATTTTACCATCTAGCTATAGGGTTACATACAGAGGCTAGAAAAGAATATTCCACACTTAATAAGAAATAAATAATATATATTGGCCTATTTCTATTGTTATCCACACTTTTTCTCCAAAGGGTAGCTTACAAGGATATTAAAAATATTAGAAATAATAGTTGGCCACGGAAGATTTTTTTTTTTAATGTTCTTAGAAAGTATAATAAAACCTCACAAAAATGTAGTAAGTAGAGTCCAAAAAAATTCAGTCAAGTAAAATGTAGAACACATAGCAAGGTAACTGAAATGATGGAGCATGCCTAGATCTATCAGCAGGCCAAAGGCTTTCTGAATCCGGCTTACAAGACCTAAGTACAGGTCGACCACGGCTGAACATGGGTGTCACCGGGGTATAACTATCCAATCCAACTTAAATATTGATGAAGCAGAAGTCAGGACTAGAGAGGGATGAAATGGCCTTATGAAAATGAGAACCACCTTGGGCATTAAATAATGACTAGAATAGAGGTGAGAAAAGAGAGAATAATGGAAGTAAGGGAAACAATTTGAAAATCACCAAGCAGCAGAAAAACAGGTTTTGGGGATATGATCAATTAGCCCTCAGACTCCATTCTCTCATCCTCCAAGTATGCTTTATTCAACGATAGAAGCTGGAAAGATTAAAAGATACAAACAAATCTATCTTCCCAATTCACGTGCAGTTAAGGTTCTGGATAAAATTTAGGTTCCACCAACTGGATGCACTAACAGGAGCTTTGGAAGGCAGAGTGAGGGGGAAGCCCTACTCCTGCTGCTTTTGGCTGTTCTCACCAGCATGACTGAAGAGATGTGGGTTGTTCCACAGTGGCATTCCAGTGTCCAATTTCCAGCTTCAGGGATGTCAAGAGATAAGAGTAGAAGCGGCAACTAGACTCTGCATTCCAAAGTCCGGGCAGAGCTCAGCGGCAGTTACTTAATCTTGGATGCTTATTCTTCTCTGGGCTGCAGCTACAGAAGCATGTTCTTGAACCCAGGAGTCCCAGAGGCAGCCTCCTGATTCACTCACTCACTCCCCTCCTGATTGTGGCAGAGGGAGAGCTTCCCTGGCTGGCGAGTCCCACAAGAATCCAGGAGTCATTTCTGAAAGCTGAGCTAGAGATCCTCTCTCCAGTGCTTCCAGTGATTTCTTTAAGAACCTAATCCTCTGGATTAAATTTCTTCTATGAAACTATCTAGAGTGTTTACAATTTCGTGACTGACAAGTAAACCAAACCAGCTAAGGCAGAAACTCACTCAGAAATAGCAACAACTTAAACTTAGAGCTTTTTCATAATTTATCGATTGTAACTCAAGCAACACAAAAGCAAAACACAAGGCAAGATATTTTTAACTCTATCTGATACAAGAGACAGATAACTGACATTGTGAGAAATGAAGTATATCATCATAAGAACAAAAAATGGCGGCGAGACTTCAAATTTAAGTCTTCTATTAAATCCAGTGGCTTTCCTCCATAGTAGCAGTTCTCCAAGTGGAGTCCATGGATCCTCAGGGATCCCCTATGGCCCTAGGAGGGAAAGGAGGTCCTTAAGTAAAATATATTCTCATAATAGTACTAAGGTGTCATCTGCCTTTTCTACCGTGGTCATATTGGCACTGATGATACGAAACAACAATGCATTAAACTGCTGCATCTTAGCACACAAATCAAGGCAGTGGCACCAAGTTGTGTGAGCAATTCATTGTTATTACTCACAAATAGGCACACTCGTTACTCAAAACAGAAAAAGCCAGTTTCTCTTAAGTCCTTGATAAAAAGGGAAAAATCAATTTTATTAAATCTCAAATACTGATTTAAATTTTCTTTTAATTCTACATGACAAATAAGAAGTATGCACAGTACCTCTGCTGTATATCCAAAGCACACTGTTGCTAAAGAAAAAACACAAGTGCAACGCTTGAGTTGCAAACTGAACTGATTTTTTTTCATGGAACACTATTTTTACTTGAAAGAACAACTGACAAACCACAAGCTATGATTATGCAGACTTGAGTATTTGACAGATGTTTTCTCGAAAATAAAGTGAACCTGTCACATGAGGGAGAATGAATGACAGCATTTGTTGACAATGACTAACACAGAATTTTCAAGCAAAAATCAGAATTTTGGAAAACTTGTTTCTACCATTATGAGCTTGATATTTCCCCAATACTTAAAGGATTTCTGGTGAAATCAGGTGATATTGACAATTTTAATTTGTTTTATGATGCAGACGTTCTTCCAAGATTTGGAAGGAAATCTTTTCCAAATTACCAATGCACAGTATTACAAAATCATGCATAGGTAAACAATCCATTCAAAGAGCAAGGTAAGCCATAAAGACGCTTCTAGCATCTTCGGTCTTTGACCCTGGATCCTGACACAGAGCTTCTAAATCACTTGGAACTTCCTGGGTGATAGGAGCATCTTTTGTTCTAATGAGACGACTCTTGGTGGCCTCCTGTATAGCTTCAGGGTGGGCACTGATCACCAGAAAAACCAAACCATGATTAGAAGCTTGGAACTTTGAGCCTCATCTCCCATCCTCTGGGAAGGAGAGAGAGGCTGGAAATTAAATTAATAATCAATCAAGCCCACCTGATGAAGTCTCCATAGAAATCCCTGAAGTACAGGGCTCCGAGAGCTCCTGGGTTAGTGACATATCCACATGGGAGGGTGGCGTACCCCAAATCCATGAGACGGAGGCTCCTGCACTCAGGACCCTTCCAGACCTTGCCCTATGCATCTCTTCATCTGGCTATCCATCTGTATCCGTTATCATATTCTTTACTATATAATAAACGGGGAAATGTGTTTCCCTGAGCTCTGTGAGCGACTGTAACAAATTATCAAACTTGAGGAGGGGGTCATGGGAACCCTCAATTTGTAGCCCAGTCAGAGAGAAGTGTGAGTAACCTGGGAACCCATTACTTGTAACTGGCATCTTAGGTGGAGGCAGTTGTGTGCAACTGAGCCCTTAACCTGTGGGATCCGATACCAACTCCAGGTAGTGTCAGAATTGAACTGAACTGCAGGACACTCAGCTGGTATCAGAAAATTGGTCGGGTGTGGGGTAAAAACTCACATATCTGGTGTCAGAAGTATTGAGTGAGGGCAGAGGAAGAAACAAGCAATAGTAGCCTTTGATGCTAGAAAGGTTGGTTGGCGAGAAGTTATTGGTCCTTAACTGAAAAGCTGAGACTTTTTCCTTTAAGCAGTGGAGAAAGTTTATTTATTATTTGTAGCTTCACTATAATTATCATAATTTTTTCCAGGATGTTCCCATTACTCCATAAATCCTCTTCTTTCCAGAAGATATTTTAGAACAATACAGCAATCGTGAAAGACTATTATAACTTACTCGCATACTAAATACAGATATGATTTTAAAACCAGATATTAAGAAAATAAAATGTTATTTCACTAGAATGGTAAAACCTGAATTTCTTCTTTTTCTGGAGTTAGGGGAATGACTTCCAAAAACACGTAATGAACTATCAATTTCACAATGAAAACTAGCCCTCTGTGATTTTCTTATACGCTCACACTCAAAAAGGAACATAGAATAAACTTGGCGTAAACAATTTCTAATTGGCCAAACTAAATAAAAGTTTAGCCTATGTAAAAATCCCATCCAAATACCAAAGTATTATAAATATTTTTATATCTGTACCAAGCGAGGACCTTGGCAAAACCCTCAAACTTTGTTTTAACCAACCCTCCCTCTAGTATTAGTGTGAACACAACTCAAGGGCACAAGCATGTTAGTGTTAGTTGGATACCAGTGTAGAAAATCACACATTACAAAAGCCTATGAACAGGAATCTTCAACATGTTCAAGACTGCTCAAATTAAAACATTTTTTCTGTAAGGTCACAAGTATATATACCAAAACATAACACTCAACCTAAAAAAATCTTGTACATTCCAAAGAGTTAGCATTTGAGTAAAACTTAAATACCAACTACCAAACATTTTTCTGCTAAATCCGAAATACAGGCAATCACCAACTGGTCAATGAAGCAGACTTTAACTGTATGCATTGTTTGCAACTCATAACTCATTTTCCCATGAAGACAGTGTACGAAATGACAAAAGCCTTCCAAGTTAGTTCAAAAGAAATCCACTTAGCCCATAATCTAATTGAACTACAATATATGCAGAGATTTTGACTTTAGAAGAAAGTGATTTTCCTTGCTTTCCTTATTTACATAAGCCTAGGCATAGGGGAAACAATTTTTTATATAACCACATTTATATTTACCACCAGCGAAGATCTCTAGGCAGGGGAATGATATGAGCAGAAAGAACTCTGTTTTGGGAGTGAGGAGGTTAAGTGTTGAACAACAGTTGGAGAAGAGTTGTAGTAAGAATATGTATCAGGGCAGGAGCAACTAAAGGAAAAGTACGCAGACAAAAACTCATAGAACTGCAGACTAAATGGCTGTCTTGGGAGATTAGGAAGAGCAGTAAAAAAAACAAAACCTTTAATAAAAAATAAAATCACTGGGTCCCCAGAAGGATGGGGATGCCCTTAAGAGAGAAAGGCAAATACGAACATAGGGATGGTCAGCAGGAGCTGAGAAGGGAGAATACTACCATTCTCGCCCTCACTCATTCTGCTTCAGCCACAGTGACGTCCTCCCTATTCATCTCCTGAGCCAAATATACTCCTGCCTGGAGGCCCCAGCCTGGGATGCATTTCCCTCAGACATCCACGCGCTTCCCTCCCTCACTTCACTCAGGTATCTGTATAAATGTGACCTCATCCAAGAAACATTCCCTGACGGATCCTCTATCTAAAGTAGCATATCCCATGCCTGACCTACAACCGCACCCCTGTCACCATCTGTCCCTTGACCTTGCTCTCTTGTTCTTCATGAACTTACCACTGCCTGACATTATTTATTTATTGCTTACTGTCTGTCTTCCCCCTATGTAAACTGACACTTTGTGTTTTTTCTAATGGCCTAAAAACCTATCTAATACATATTAGGCAATCAATAAATATTTGTTAAGCAAATAAAGGTTGATATCTAGACTATGGAATAGAGATAAAAATTAGTGAGTCATCTTCATAGTGGCACTAACTAGAAGACTTAAGAACATAGGCTTTATCCATATAAAATTTTTTCTAGTAAGTCAAAGGACAAATAGAATAAGGTATCACGTTAAAAGAATACTTAAAATCAAGAAGACATAAATAATGTAAATTGTGTTTCCTACCTGACTCTCCCATCCTCCTCTGCCCTCAGTCAGCTCTCTTAAGATGTTCCCACTTTTCTAATCTTCTTACTGCGGAACTCAGATTCTCTACAACAGTGCTCTCCACTAGAACTTTCTACGATGATGGAAATGTACTATTATCTGCGCTGTCCAGCAGGGTGACCACTAGCCACATCTGCCTACTACTGAGCATTTAAAATGTGTCTAGTGCAACATAGGAACTGAATTTTAATATTATTTAATTTTAATTTGTATTTAAATCTAAGTTGTCACATGTGCCCGTTGGCAACTATGTTGAACAGCTCAGCTCCAAATGGTCTTGTTCTGTTTTTAATAATTCCTGCTCAAATTATAATGGCAGCATTGGTAAGAAGGGAAAGTGAATAGCAAAGGAGCCATTTGGGAATTCTGTCATCAACTTTACTATGTTTTCAAACTAAAATTGTGAAAAAAAATTAAAGTTAACATTCTATATGAGTCAACAAAAAGTACAAAGGTCCATGGCTACCCTTCTTCCCTAAAATTAAAGAAAACTCACAAAGTTATACAAGTCATTCTACAGAACATTGTAATACAATGTAAGCCTAATTGCAGGCAATCATTTACAAGTAACTTTCAGAGCATTGTAGAATCTCATTTTTAAGCTTAACCTTAACTTTCAGTGAATCATCAAAACAGTTTTCTACATTAGAAATCTCTACGGAAAAAGAGATTTAACTTTCATGGCATTAATTTTTTTCTATCTGAAGTTACTTGTTTAACAAATGTGGGGGGTGGGAAAAATACCAGGGTTCAGTTAATAAACTCCTAAACTGCTGAACATACGTGATCTGCCCTCAGCAGAGATGAGAGCACTAGACCTGGATCTGTCACTTGTCCTTTAGATCACTTTTAGGCTGGCCAAGCAACATAACTAAGAGCAGAGTTCTAGGACAGAACTTCAACATTTTTCTCACTTTCTATGCAATCCTTACCAAATAAACTGATTCTAAATTGGTAACACTTAACACTTATTCCAATGTGTTATATCAACTTCTCTAAAACTTAAGCCAATATGTGGCATTATTTTCTGTGCTAAAATTACCTACCCAAATCCCTCTTATCTTTTGATCCATTCTTTGATTGCTCAATTGTAGCACATCTCGTTCTGGTGGGCATATACTGTTTCTTTCCTGTTTTAAAAAAGTTCAAAAGAATTTAATGATCATGAAAGAAAGAATATTACTATTTAATTTCAAGTGGGCAAAAGCCTGGTATGGTCATGTCTATGACAGAGTTTGCCATCACACAAAAACTTCGAAGAATCTCTCCTCTGACTATTAAGTTCACCTACGATATCTTAGTATCCTGCATTGCTGCCTCCTTGCATTTGCATTTTTTACTGCCAAACTCCAACACAATTTTATTTCCAATTTAAGCTGGAGGTGGGAGGCACTCATCTGACAATTCACAATATCCAATCTGGACAGGAAATCCAAGTAATGAAAAAAAGTACCTAAAAGTGTTGTTAATACTCTAAATGATTTGGGCTTTTTCCCAGAATTCAACAGAGTATTAAATTACAGTATAGAATGTTACCAAAACAATATCAAACACCAGGTACACCACTTCTTAATTCTCTATGATACAGAATACAAGCTTTCCTTGAAACGTTTCTTTTTTTTCTCTCAAAAATGGAAGGTGAAAATGCAATAAAGGCCAATCATTGTCCTACTAACTAGTGAAAATGTAACAACTTCTTGAATATTAAGTGAAGGTTCAAAAATACATGTTCTTCAAATCAAGTGACGTACTTTACTTTATCTTCTGATGTACCCAGGTATGAATAAATGAAAATTTCCCCACAAGCCCCAAATGTAACTTCTATGGGATATTTTAGTTTAAAAGCTAAATTTTTCTAGTCATTAAAAACACATGTATTTTATTCCTTCTAAAAGAGACGCCCAGTCATAAACAGTTATATTCTAGCTTATACAAGTAATCATATGTATTTAGCATTAGAGACTTTCACGTCAAAATACAGATGTTTTGTCAGTACTACAACCAATAGATGACACACTTAAAATTAGCCAGGCTCTGTCTATGCTATAGTCCTGTCTGTAATAGACTTTTTACTTAAAAAAGAAAACAAGGAATTAAAAAAAATAAAAACTCCTGCCATATTTGAAGAATTAGTTAAGCCATGGTCAACTTTCAAATAAAAATATATTTCACATAAAGTTAAGAAAATGTTCAAAAAGAGTTTTTGTATCTAGAACATTGCCTTGAAAACTTCCTCAGACTCTGATCACTCCAATACTCCACATGCCTTCAGCGCGCAGGTAGTGTTTTCAAAGGAGGCCTGTGTCTGAATATACATCTTTCCTTCCCACGTTTTACCACTCCTTTCAAGAATTAAAAATACATGAAAGATTTCATTTCTTATCAGCAATATAGCATAATAATTTAAAGAATCTGCTAAATGCATGACATCTCCTTACTTTCTCAGTTTTAAACCATGAAACACTATTATGACACTGCCAAATTTAAATGCTGGATCAAGACTATCTCCAAAAGGCAGCTGTACTTCTTAGAACTTGATAAAATAGGGTACAAATTTGTTAACTGGAAAAGAATTATTGTTATTCATCGGCTACTTTTTCCCAGTTTGAGACTAATATTATTATAATGAAATCACCACATTATATTTCTACAACAGTTTTCCTCAATAATCTCAAAGCAACTTTATGGACACACTATCCAAATTATTGAATTCCTTTTTTTTTTTAATTTTTATTTTTTTCGGATGTACATCATATTTCAAATTCTGGATACATTACATCATGTTCACCACCCGAACACTAATTATAGTGCATCTCCTCACATGTGAGCCTAATCACCCCTTTTGCCCTCCCCCTTCCCCGCTTCCCCAATGGTAACCACCAGTCCAATCTCCAATGCTATGTGTTTTTTTTTTTCGTCATTTTTATCTTCTACTTATGAGTGAGATCATATGGTATTTGACTTTCTCCCTCTGACTTATTTCACTCAGCATAATACCCTCAAGGTCCACCCATGTTGTCACAAATGGCTGGATTTCGTCATTTCTTATGGCTGAGCAGTATTCCATCGTGTATAAATACCACGTCTTCTTTATCCATTCGTCCCTTGATGGGCACCTAGGTTGCTTCCAAGTCTTGGCTATTGTGTATAATGCCGCAGTGAACACAGGGGTGCAAGTATCTTTATGCCTTTGTGTTTTCAAGTTCTTTGGATAAATACCCAGCAGTGGAATAGCTGGATCATATGGTAGATCTATCCTTAATTTTCTGAGGATACTCCATACTGCTTTCCATAGTGGCTGCACCAGTTTGCACTCCCATCAGCAGTGTAGGAGGGTTCCCATCTCTCCACATCCTCTCCAACATTTGTTGTTTCCTGTCTTGTTAATTATAGCCATTCTGACGGGAGTGAGGTGATACCTCATTGTAGTTTTGATTTGCATTTCCCTGATAGCTAATGACGTTGAGCATCTTTTCACCGTGGGTGTGTATGTGTGTGTAGCTCTTGAAAAATATCCACTAAGTAATTTTCTATTCCACTTGAAAGAAATGGTAGAGAAATTGAGTTTCTGGTTTATCTCAATTAATTGTCATACTGAGCAGATTGCTTGCTGTTGTGGTTTCTTTATCAATAAAGTGGGCTGTGCTTCTAACCAGGATACTAATTCATATTTAATATATTTAAAATACAGGTGTCTGGGCCCCACCCAAGAGCCACTGAATCAGAGCCTGGCAGGGAGGAGCCCCAGCACAAGGAGATCACTACTGTGCTGTCTTTCTCTTTGTGTTGTCTTTCTAGGAGCCCTTTTCTGGGTATAGCAACTTCATGTCTTTACCTTCTACCTTGTGACTCAATCTCTTACTTCCCCACAAAACGTGCTTGTAACTGAGTCGAACAAACATAGGCGTTATTTATCTATAATTCACAAGATGATTTCAATCTTTGAAATCTACATTACTTGGACTCTTGCAAAAAGATTTTCAAGAGCAGTCCCTTCTGGTTCCTCAATAAGTTGGAAAGGCCTTGACTTTAATCCAACCTATTTGGTGTTATGTTATCCCTGATATCATTCAGTTCTTACTGTGAGCTTCTCAAAACAAAGATGGCTTCTATTTGGCCTGGAAGAAGGAATGTGAAATCATCTGAACCAAAAACCTGATGTCCTCACTCTGGCTAAATTGACAAAATAGTGATGATTCTTCAACTGTCCGAGGCTGCATTTAGATTTGGATTGAAATCATGTTGTCTATTTTTCTCATGAGCTTATATATTTTTTAAAATGTTGCACTACTATTTGGAAAAGTTTGAACTAGTGCAAGGTATTGGTTTTGTGACTATCTAATTTCTTGTCGTAACTGGAGCCATTTTATGAGTGTAAAGGGGAGCTATCCATAACATGCCAGGGACAAAACAAGCACCAACAGAGCTGTCCAGACAGCAGTGGGATGTGAGCCCACCCTTGCCATCTGTGACCCAGAGGCAGGAGACATGGGGGTGAGAGCAGGAGTCAGGCCCACCTTGGTCAGACACGTCCAATCCTGGCTTTGTTCTGGCCCTGCCCAGGTCATGGGTTAAAGAGTCTGCTGTGTCTGCCGAGAGGAGGTCGATGGGAGGAAGCATGGTGACCTGGGCCCAGTAGGAAGGACGGTCAGCAGAGTGACAGTGACCCAGGGAGGAGAGAGAGTGGTGGTTTATACTGGAGGGTGGTGGCAGAGATGGAGAGAAGAGAACAGAGGGAGTTTGAGGGAAATATCTATGGACTGCCTGATGCATTGGACGTAGACGGTGAGGAAAAAGGACAGGTCAAGAGGGGTTTCCAGGTCTGGGCTGAAAGCGAGGGGACGTGGGGGGCTGTGGACTGACTAGAGCATTCTGAAGCTAAAGCAAGTCTTCCGTGGCTGGCTTCCCCAAGAGCGACCCCAAGTCTGTGGTTCCTCATGCTTCTCTGAAACAGGTCGTGTACTTGGGACAGGATCCGTCCATGTAGTTAGCAGCGTTTGAGAGGATAATTGGGAGCAGATTTCCTGCAGAAGTTGTACATCTGCTCTGCCAGGCTGTCTGTACCTTCCTGTCTGTGTCTGAGCAGAACCCTGACCAGAAATGGCACTGTCCTCTTTATCTTCCCTACACTTTTCCTCTCATTCATCTCAAGAACCTTGTTATTCTATGTGGATTCCCAGCATGGACATCACTTGGGAGCAGTGCAGGGACTCGGGCCCACCCAGGACCTTATGAATTACGATCTGCTTTGTAACGAGATCTTCAAGTGATTCATATGCCCCTGAAAGTGTGTAAAGCATCGTGGATAACTGCTCCTTCTCCTTCAGCATTCAGCTCAGGACCACGTCCTCCAGAGACCCTCCCTGACCTCCCACCCAACACCCAACCTGTTGCAGGGACAGTTCGAGAGCCGGGCACAGCGCCAGCAGCGGGTGCACACGCCACCTCCATGAGCATTTATAGTCCGTGAGTCTTTCTCTTCCACTGGCTCTGCGCTCTGCTGCAGGCCATTGAGTGTTCATCTTGGCATCTCCACGAGTAGCATCATATCGGCTCCACTAAGGCAGTGGACTCATCAACCTTGGGAACTCTCACCCTGCCCTCGAGCCCCTCCTGGAGCTGCCCTGGGAGCCCCTGTTGTATGAGCGCCTAAGAGGTGAGACCCTCTGATCCCCAGGGCCTTCATGGATGGTCAAAACCTCATGGACGTCCACATGGACATGACTACTCCCCTCTCTATTCCTTCGAAAAAAGCTTTTCACTCAGTGTACTACATCCACACACAGCTGATTTTTTTTCCGGATTTCCCTGCAAAGATTTTACTATGATTTTCTTAAAGTACCGCAGAGAATATACGTGTGATCATAAAAGTTCTGAGTCCTCCTTCATTCCTCTTCTCAGACCCCAGAACAGTCAAACACAGCCCCATCAGTCCTGCTCCTCCACCTCTGTGATGACCACCCCAGTGCCAGCCCCAGGGCTCCCTGCAGACCCCTGTGAGGCCCCTCACCAAAACGCTGCCCCGTCTTCCCGCACCCCACATTCCACTGTCTCGAAGCCACACAGATCTATGCAGATAGCACATCACAGTATACCCCCATCCACCCTCTGTCTCCTCCCCAGGTCTACACCCTTCCCTGGTGTCACTCCCTGCACTACAGAGACATCTATGCAGTGGGCCCTGGTCCCTGCCCACCTTCCCTCCCCCTCATCTCAGTCCTATTTCCGCTGCCCCAGAAGCCACCTCTCACGTCTCTATACTTCCTGTTCTGTCTGCCTGGAACATTCTGCCCATGACCTCCCAGGCTAATTCCTATTACCTTTCATCTCAGCATAAATGTCCCCCACTGAGTGTTAGCCTGTCACCGCCCTTACCATCCCCCTATAGGAATCGTCTGTAGAGCACGTATTTCCCTCCTTCGTCTCTTGCTCTTTATGATCTAACCTTGCCCCTCAGTAGAATGTAAGCTCTGGGGCCCCCAGTCCTCATCGGGCTGTTTTCTTTCATGCATCGCTGCATCCCCAACACCTGGAACAGCGCAGAAGACATCACAGAAGCTCCAAGTGTAACAATGAATGGATGGGAAGGAAGGCAATAACACCCTCGCACTTCAGATTCAGCAGAGTCCAGTGTGCTGGTCACTCTCCAGATTCCTTCGGGGCCCCTCTCTGGCCGGCTCTGTGCCCGGGCTGACTCCTCTGCCTGCACTGCCCAGGCCTCTGGGAGGCTCCTAGGCTTCAGCAGGAGGTGGGACGACAGGAGGACAGAGGGCAGGGGCAGTTTCCCCTGTTCCCCTGACAGCCCCTCCCGGGCCCAGAGGACACCACTTCCCCTCCTCCCTCCAGCCCAGGGCTGGGAACAGCTTCCCTCTCGCTGGCCCCTGGGAGCCCCGCATCCCTGGCCCTTCCCTCCTCCTGTCTCAGCTCCAGAAACGGCTGCATCTCAGTCTCTTCATCTGCACCATTGGGGTGAAGTGTTTGTAGTGGGAATTTTGTCGGGTACATCAGGCACCTCTCCTTTTCTGTGTACAGGACTTAGGATTCTTTTGTGTACATCGCGGTGGATTGCATGATCTTTTTCTTTTATTTATTTTAAATAATTTTTCAAAATTGAATCTCTTAATTTTACATTTTCCTTAGGTACTGACATAACAAAGTATTCTACATCTGTACTGTAGTTTGTGCGTGTCTGTGTGTGTGGGTGTGGGTGCATGTGTGATTGCCACCAAGGGAAAACTGCATAAAATGGACTGCAAAACATTGAGAAATGTTTTGGCAAGAAGCACTATCTTAAACAATACAACAAAGATTTAAAAAATTACAGAACAAAAAACAGAGTGCAAATTATCTAAAATTACCCTCTAATCTATAAATTTAGGAATAAATCAAAACATTATGAAATGTGAACGGGAGTATGTTGAAGTCTTTTTTTTTCCTGCTTTTCCATTGGTTTTTACTAACAATCTAATTCATTCAGACAAATATTGTCACTTCGCATATTCCTAATAAGGGCTCAGGGCACACAGAAACAGTCTTTATTGTTTTCTACATCTCTATGTCCTACTCTAATGATGGCTTAATGAATAGTGACCTTTCATTTAAATCTAAACTCAATCCTTATACTGTCTTATTCTAGAGGGTCCAAGGACAGAGAATGCAATTGATAAGCAATGTATTAAGTGAAACTTTATTTGAAAAAATATCTTACACATTAGAATGCTTTATCTAGTTGAATAAGAATAATTAAGTAAGTAATAGGAGCTAAACTAAAAACAGAAAAAATCAAAATTCCTTTGAAAAGAGAACACCCGTGCAGATGTCCTGCTGTGGCTGGGGTGCTGAAGGCCCAGCTGCTGTGGATGCTGAGTCCAATCTGCAGGTGACCCCAGGCCCCTGAGGCCTCATGGCAGGGCCATCCTCCTTCCTGGGGGGGTCCTACCGGCCCAGGGGATCCCCCACACTTCTGGGCCTCTGGGGACCGTGGGAGGAGCAGCTGGAGGAAAACTGCCTCTTGGCAAAGGCTGGAACGAGGCCTCCAACATGGCCAGCCTTTGCCTGTTGTGCTCGTTTTCTCGTCTTAGCTCCTCGAGCTTTCTCTCTGCCACCACGGCTGCCCTCCAGCTTTCTTTGGCTCTTTGCATCTGGAAGAGGTTCTCCTTGTGATAGTAGGAAGTGCACGTCTTCACTTCTTGGGCCAGGTCTTCAGCCATCTTCTTGTAGAGGTTGCGAAGCTGGTACGTGGAGTTCATTTCCCAGCACACGTTGAGGAGCTTCTTCTTCAACTCGGAGCAGACCCTTTCCTCCTCAAAGAATTTTGTGTAAAGTGGCCCAACTTCTTCATCATGTAGCTCATGCAGATTTTGAAGTTTGAGCTTCAGCTGCTGAATCTCACCTTCGAGTTTGGTGTTTTCGTGCTGCAAAGTTGCTTCCTCGGTTTGGAGGGAGAGGATTTCTCCTGGAAGCTCTTCCTCAACTTGCTTTTGTTGCTGCAACCATCTGGCTCTTTCCTGATGTTGCTCTTCATCAGTTGCTTTGGAGACTTTAACAGGCAGGCTCTTCAAAGCCTTTTCCAGAAGGTCGACAGTGTCCTGAAGTGCTGATGTGCTCAGGATTGTATTCATCGCTGCCAAGCACAAGGTTCGTAATGGGAGAGGACTGGCCTCCACCCGAGGGCACTGAAGGGCTTCCTCGGCTCGGTTCTCAGGTCCGGTATTCTCCCCACATTCTCCACTGACTTCAGCGCGGGCAGAACACCTTTCGCCTGGAGACTTCCCTCTCGTGAAAGTGTGTCCTGTCTTGACTATCAAAGCCACCACCACAGTACATACCAGGACCTCCCAGGGGAACGCAGGGAGACCTGGACCCTTGCTCAAGCTGTCCAAAATCACCAGCAGAGCACACCACAGGTGCCCCAGGATCAGCTGGAAAGCAGACGCGATGGCAGGCAGCAGGCCCTCCATGGCTGGGGAGAGCTCCACAGCTGTGCCTCTCAGTGCCAGTGCCCTGTGGGCCACAACTGACCACTCGGAACCCTGAGGAGTGTTCCATCTCCAAAGTAAACAGGTGGCTGGAACCAGGGTGTGTCAGTTGGTTGGGGGAGGGGAGGCCAGCCAGGGTCTAGGAAACAGACCCCTAAGTGAGCTCTGAAAGTGCAAGGGCTCTTACTTCTCCAGGCACTGGGGGAGGTGGACAGGGCTGATGGCAGCCTGGCTCTGCCAGTCGAGGCCCACCTGGCCCTACCACACCCCTCAGGGGGCAAAGCAGGGCCAGGCCATGTCCCTTTCTTGCACAAGAGCAAGTCAGGGCAGAGTGGTGGGGGCCGTCCCTGAGCCAGAACCAGTCTCCTGTGTTAAAGTTCCTTTCTGCACAGGCACACCTTGAACTGCCCGCAAACCTCCCAGGATCTTCCTAGTCTGAGGCTCCCTTTCTACTCGTGCTTGGTCACTGGGGCCCACGACTGAAGGGTGTCCCCAAGGATATGAACTAAGAGACTAGGATTCCACTCCAAACAACTCAAGAGTCATTAATGGGAAGTGGCAGTCTTAACATTTTATGGATTTTGGTTCAGTCCAAGTGTTCCTGGGTATGAGTGACTCTCTTGGGGTGACACAGTGATTAGGGCTCCTTTTCTCATGTGACCTTGCCATTTTCACCACAAGCCTCCCAAGGTGGCCCTGAGGAGGGTCCCGTCTGCCACATGGTCTTCAGAAGTCGGCCTCTGGGGAGGGCCCGGGTCCTCTTCTGGCTCTCTTGCATCTTTTATTTCATCACACCGCCTCACCGGGCCGGGCTCAGACCCTCTAGTCCATCCCTGGGATTCTGCCGTGAGGGGCTGGTCCGTAGTCTCATTAGTCAAAGGGAAGTGAGAGAATTGTCATCTGAGTCCTATTTAAAGGTGTTGAGGGTATCAGGGCTCAAGAGCTCCATGGGACACAGAGTGGGCTTGGGGACAGTGGCCCTTCCCAGGGGATGTCAGACTCCTTTCAGGGCAACAGGAGCCAACTCTGCTACTGCAAGTGGTTGGTCTTTATAAAGGATCAAAAATGGGTCAAAGAAATGATAATATTCTCCCAAAGGCCGTGCCAGTCCCAAAGAGAGTGAAATGGACTTCAAACAATTCTTACAAAGAGGTCCAGGATATGTTATGACGTCAAACAGGAAGATGCAAAATAACATGTGGACATAGGATTGCAGAAAAAATTCTGGAGGCATAGCCCATCCACAATCCCCTATACTGGGAACATGGAAAAAGGGATGTTTATGTTTTTAGGGGGTGACAAGGTGGCACTTTGGAGGAATATCAGAAAGCTGCATTCCTTTCCTATCCCTGCTGTAGCAAATTACACTCACGCATAGCTTAATGGCAGGGGTACGTACATCATCAGGGGATTTCATTTTTGTGCAAAAATCACAGAGTGCACTTACATAAACCTGGATGGTATCGCCCACTACACCTAAGCTCTATGGTACAGCCTATCGCTCCTGGGCTCCAACTTGCACAGCACGTCACTGGACTGAATACTGGAAGGAATTGTAACATAATCATTAAGTATTTGCACATCTAAACATATAAAAGATAAAAAATGGTGCACCTGTGTAGGGCACTGACCATGGATGGAGCTCACAGGACCGGAAGTTGCTCTGGGTGAGTCAGTGAGTGAGTGGCTTGTGGCTGTGAAGGCTGGGACATTACTGGACACCACTGTAGACCTTATGAACTCTGTACACTTAGGCTACACTCAATTTATAAAAAAATTTTCTTTTTTCAATCATAAATTAACCTTAGCGTACCATAGCTTTTTTACTTTATAAACTTAAATTTCTTTAACTTTTTGCCTCTTTTGTAATAACCCTTAAAACACAAATACATTGGAGGGGTGTAAAAAATATTTTCTTTCTTTAGATCCTTATTTTTAAAGATTTTATTTTTTTTCCCTTTTTCTCCCCAAAGCCCCCCGTTACATAGTTGTATATTTTTCGTTGTGGGTCCACCTAAGCTGTGGCATGTGGGACGCTGCCTCAGCATGGTTTGATGAGCAGTGCCATGGATTAGAACCAACGAAACACTGGGCCGCCTGCAGCGGAGCGCACAAACTTAACCACTCGGTCACGGGGCCAGCCCCTTTAGATCTTTATTTTATAAGGTTTCTTTTACTTAAAAAAATTTTTATTACAAGGTTTAAAAAACTTTTTTATTAAAACTTAAGAAACGGGCCGGGCTGGTGACGCAGCAGTTAAGTTCTCACATTCCACTTCAGGGGCCTGGGGTTCCCCAGTTCGGATCCCGGGTGCAGACATACACACTGCTTGTCAGGCTGTGCTGTGGCAGGCGTCCCAGAAATACAGTAAAGGAAGACGTACAAAGATGTTAGCTCAGGGCTAATCTTCCTCAAAAAAAGAAAAATTAAGACACAAACACACTCATTAGCCTAGGCCCACACAGGGTCAGGATCATCAATATCACTGTCTTCCATCTCCACATCTTCTCCCACTGGAACGTCTTCAGGGCCAATAACACGCATGGAGCTGTCATCTCCTGTGATAATAAGGCCTTCTTCTGGAACACCTCCTGAATGATCTGTCTGAGGCTCTTCTTGAGAAGGTGTCACCCTTTTCAGAAATATGTCCATGATGCTTTGCTTGATTTGTTTTTTTTTTCACATCGTAGAAGTGCGGGTAAGCAGATACTCCACCATAAACATTCCTCTCTATTAATAAAAACCTTTCAGTGTTGGGGCTCATGTTTTCAAATGTTTAAGGAGCCTATTGAGGTCTGCAAAAGTGTCTGCGAAACCCTACCCTGCAAATTTTCTTGGAGGTTCTTCTTTTTCTTCTCTGGTAGTGTAGAGAAAAGGTTCTCTTGCTTCTTCTTCAGCCATGCATTCCTGTTTCAGGTCCAAGAACTCCTCATTCATCAAACCCTCAGGAACCACCTCTAGGAGCTCCTCAATGTCATCCTCATCCACACCCAGGTTAAAGTTGTTTGCCATCTCCACCTCAGCCTCATTGATTTTTGCAACCTCCTAATACTTGGCAATCCCTTGAAATTACGACTGAATGTCTTCAGCATCTTCTTTCAGATGCCAATCATACACTCCTTGGTGACATTACTCCAAGCCCAAACAAGGTTCCTGATGCAGCCATAGAATTACATAGTGGTAATTCTCCCAGAATTGCATCAGTGTCTTCACAGCATCTTCCTTAGTTGCAGTAATAGCCTGGGCAAAGGTCTTTGTCAGATTGTAGGCCTTATAACTCCCCGATCCATTGTTTGAGTCAAAGAGGTGGTGTTTGGAGGGAGAAACACTGCTTTAATATCAGGATAAAGATCACCAAGAAAAGGAGGATGTCCAGGAACATTATCAGCAATAAGCAAAATCTTGAAAGGGATGTTATTCTCCAAATGGTACTTCTCCATTTTACTCTCATAGTAATTGAAGAGGGCCTCTTAGAAGAGCAGCTGGGTCATCCACGACTTCTCATTGCTCCTGTAGTACACTGGCAATGTGTCCTTATTGATATGCTAGAAGGCCCTGGGGTTCTCACTGTGCCAGATCACAAAGGGTTTCAATTTGTAGCCTGCAATAAGCAAGACTGTTATCCTGTCCTTAAAAGCTTTGAAACCTGGCAAACTTGGCCTCCTTATGGATGAAAGTCCTTTCAGGCATTTGTTTCTGGAATAGGGCGTTTTCATCCATATTGAATATCTGCTCTGACAAGTAATTTTCCTCCTCAATCAGCTCATCTAGTGTTTCCAAAATTTCCTCAGCTCCCTTCACATCGGCGCTCATAGACTCACCGCTCACTTTCACATTATGTGATGAATAAGGATTCTTGAATTGTTTAAGCCGCTCAGAGCTGGCAGTAAATTCAACATTGTAGTCAGGTCCAGTCTTTTCTTTCTACATCAAAAACAAACTTTTTGCTTTGGCTATGATGGTCATGGTGCTGACAGAGACTTGCTTCTCTGTCTGGTCTTTAATCCAGGGCATCAGAAGTTTCTCCGTGTCTGATGTGGTCCCTTCTCAAAGTTGTTTTAGTCTCTTTGCCTTCATGATGCAGACGCTTCAACAGCTTCTCTCACTTTATTCTTGTTCTTCACATAGCTGTGGAGGAAAGGGACATGCCTGACTGGTGAGCAACGACCTTGACTGATTTTCAGTCTTTGTAGTACTTAGTCACTGAATTTTGTTTCCAGGCTAGTCACTCAATGTGGCTTCTTACTCACAACATTAGCAGTGGATTTTGTATGCTTAGGGGCCATGATGAACAAAACAACACTAGATTATAGTATAGTAAATATGGAAATCAGTAACATAGTCATTTATTATCATTATGAAATATTGTGTATTGTACATAACTCTATGTGCTATACTCTTAGACGATTGGCAGTGCAGTAGGTTTGGTTACAGCAGCATCACAACAAACATGTGAGTAATGCAATACACAATGATGTCACAATGATGTCACAATGGCTGCAACATCACTAAGTGATAGGAGTTTTTGAACTCCATTATCATCTTATGGGACCACCTTCTTTATTTACTTTTTTTATTGCAGTAACATTGGTTAATAACATTATATAAATTTCAGGGGTATATCATTATATTTCGATTTTTGTGTAGTTTACGTCATGTTCACCACCCAAAGATCGATTACAATCCATCACCACACACATGTGCCTAGTCACCCCTTTTGCCCTCCTGCCTCCTCCCATTCCCTCTAGTAACCACCAATCCGATCTGTTTCTGTGCTTTTGTTTGTCGTTGTTTTTATCTTCTACTTATGAATGAGATCATACGGTATTTGACCTTCTCCCTCTGACTTATTTCACTTAGCATAATACCCTCAAGGTCCATCCATGCTGTCACAAATGGCTGGATTTCCTCATTTCTTATGGCTGAGTAATATTCCATTGTGTATATATACCACATCTTCTTTATCCATTCATCCCTTGATGGGCACCTAGGTTGCTTCCAAGTCTTGGCTATTGTAAATAACGCTGTAATGAACATAGGGGTGCACGCATCTTTATAAATTCGTGTTTTCATCTTCTTTGGATAAATACCCAGCAGTGGACTAGCTGGATCTTAGGTAGTTCTATTCTTAATTTTTTGAGGAGTCTCCATACTGTTTTCCATAGTGGCTGCACAGATTTGCACTCCCACCAGCAGTGTATGAGAATTCCCTTCTCCAAATCATCTCCAACACTTGTTTCCTGTCCTGTTAATTATAGACGTCCTGACATTATAGTTTTGATTTGCATTTCCCTGGTAGTTAATTATGTATAACATCTTTTCATATGCCTGTTGGCCATCTATATATCTTCTTTGGAGAAATGTCTGTTGAGATCTTTTGCTCATTTTTTAATTGGGTTGGTAGGTTTTTTTGTTCTTGAAATGTGTGAATTCTTTGTATATTTTAGATATTAACCCCTTATCAGATATATGATTTGCAAACATCTTCTCCCAATTGTTAGGTTGTCTTTTCCTTTTGTTGATAGAACAAAAAGAAGGATAGACAATTTGGCTCAGAAAATGGGTAGGGACCTGGGGAAGGCGGAGGTTAGAACTCCAGCTAAAGAGATGATCTTTAAGTAACCAGTGCAGTGTGTTGCTACATCCTTGCCTTGACACTGGGCACCACTCATGAAGCCCTCACCACCACCACCCTTCTACCCCCTCACCACTCTTACCATCAGAAAGAATTCTAAATCATTTCTTTCTTTGCCTCATTAGTTAAAGATTCAGTGGGCCTGGGGAAGCATCTGATTGGCAGAGTTCATTCTATGGCTCTGAGAAAGCAAGTATCTGGAATTTTTGGTTTTGGGGGCAGTAGATGTGGCCCTACCTTTCACCAAGACACAAGGGCCAACTGCCCAAACATAGGGTTCAGATAGTGGGCTGCACCCACCCAAGAATACAACCCCTAATACATACAGTACAAAGTGTTTTTTTCTAGAAATTGGCTTTGTTTGACAACATTATTCAAAGAAAATATGCAGCGGATATGAGTTTCAAGAACGACTTGAAATAAGGGCAGAGAAATCTAGAACATGAAAGTAAGATTATTTAATGGCCAAGTGTACGGCCGTACTTGGCAATAGTTACACAAAGAAGGAGATAACACAAAATGGTTCTGGAGACGTCTCATCTTCCCAGAAGTTGCCATTTATATGCACAGCTGTGGATAATTCCATTTAAGTGGAATGAAGATTCTGCAATGTTCAAGAAGTGTGATTGCCATTCTCAAGGGTGTTTTTCCCCACCAACGTCTCCTACTCACTAATCTCACTGTTATAGAGACTCTGCCTATGGGAGTTCCTACTCATCACATGCAGATAATTGATTCAAAACAAACACAATAGGTTCGTGATCTTTTACTTCAACTTTCTACGATGCAAAGGGAAAGATAAGGTCGTTTTTAGTGCCTTCATTCAGTAGGCTGGGACCTGAGGCCTGTGCTGTCAATTACTTGTACTTCGTTCTTTCTCCAGAATGCCACCTTCTCTGTGAAATCTTGCTTCATTTTCTCAGACTGAGTCCATTTCTCCCTCTGACTTCCAGTAATTTGCAAATAAATTTGCTTATTAACAGCTCCTATTCTGTTGTTGATATTCCTGATTCTTATACCAGATTGTGAACTGTCAGAGCAAAAATGTCTTCTTTAGGCAGGGTTAGAGACACCCTATTCTTGGTTTCCTCATTTTCTTGTATGCTAGGACATTGTTTCTATAGCTGACTCGCCACCAGGCTGTATGCTTCCAGGGGGTAGAGAGCATTTGTTTTATTTCCGACTTTGTCCATGGTACTGAAATTTGAAAGAGCCAATAGGGTGGGATCATTGGTTTGTTTTCAGTGGACTTGTCATAAACAAGATGTATGCTAAATTCCATTTATTTGGTAAAATTATCATACTTTTAAAGTTCCAATGAAACTCATGTGTGTGTGTGTGTGTGTGTTTCTGTTTTTTGGAAGTTAATCCTAACACGCCAGATGAAAAAGAGTTAGCATTACATCACTTACTCTTTGAAGATGGAAAAACATAAATTTGAAGATTGAATATAAGCCTTTGATATAAGAATGCATATCATCTTCATCTGTTACTGCTCTCCTGACAAAGATCTGCATAAGTGAGAGCTAACTGAATACCACCATGTGCCTTTTTGAATTCATTTTGAATACTCTTGGCAAATGAGGCATGTTGCAAAATCCATTACCCTTTTAAATCAGCATATGCCAGAGCTAAGACACTGAACTAGGAGTCAGAAGACCTGACTTCTTAATTTTTTTATTTGATAAATATTTGCTGAGGTATTATGCTAGCTACAAGTTTTAAAACAATCATATATTTGCTGTGTACTGTTGTACTGTTGGCAAGTCATTCACCTACTCTGAGACTAGGTTGCCACATTTGTAGAACGGATATAGAGTATGTCCTGCCTTGTGTCATAGCATAGTTAGTGAGATTCAAATGAGAAACTCTGTATATTAAAGTGATTTATATATGGCAAAGCATTTAAATAAACATAAAGTTATTGCATTTATTATGTTAGTTATAACACATATATAATATAGTTATAAATTATATTAGCACAACAAAGTTATATTTATTAACTAGCACTAAGGTTATCTCTCAAAGCCAATCCCTTACTCCCATAATTTCATAATTTCAAAAATATTATAATAAATTATAACAATATCATACATTTGAATTGCCTTTAACGATTTTCAGAGTACTTTCAAATAATTCATCTTTCAACAACAAAGAAGGTGGTTTCACACATTTTCATCCACACAGTTTTAGGGTTCTACTTTTCTACATGATAATTTCTAAACCTAGAGCTAAACTAGCTTTTAAATGGTACTTGGATAAGGAAGAAATTTTGATTCAGTTTACTGTATTTCTACCTCACTTTCTCGAAGGATCACAATAGTGATGCATGACACCTGAGAAACATAAAGAGCTGTCAGATCAGTTTTATTACTGGTTCTTGCAAAATGCCTGATGACAATGGAAGTCTGCAGCAGTGGGTCTCAACATTTTTGGTCCTAGGACTGCTTTATACTCTTAAAAATTATTGAGGACCCCCATGAGATTTTATGTCTGTAGGTTACATCTATTACTCTTTTTTGTATACAAAGTTAAAATGGAGAAATTTCAAAAATGTTTATTATTTCATTTAAAAATAAGAAACCCATTATGTTTTAACGTAAATATTACTTTTATGAAAAATAACCATACTTCCCAAAACAGAAAAGATTAGGGAGAAGAATGACATTGTTTTACATTTTTGCAAATCTCTAATATTTGGTTTGACAGAAGACGATGGAATTCTCTAATCTTCTGTATTCTATCTGTTATCATACGTTGTTTTGGTCGAAGTATACAAGGAAAATTTAGTCTTACATAGACATATAGATGCAGAAGGGAGCATTTTGCCAACCCCTGAAAGAGTTTTGAGGACCCCTAGAAATCCATCAATCACACTTAGAAAATGGGTGGTCTACAGTGCAGCGGGTTTAAATTCAGAAGCTTTGAAGTCAGACAGACTTCCTTTCTGGGTTCAAACGGGTTTAATATGTTTGGGTTGTGTGTCCTTGGGTAATTACTTAAACAATAAGCCATAGCTTCTTCCTCTGTGAAAAGAGTATAATAACTCCAGCTTCATGGGGTTGTGGTAAAGATCAAATTTCTTGAAGTGTAGAGTGCTTGGCACAGGTCCTGGGACATAGTAAGTGTACACGAAATAGTGGTTGGCTCTGATGTATCACAGACTGTTTCCCGTACGCCTCTCAAAATAGAAGGCCTACAAGAGCCATCCCAACTCACCTGACATAAGTCCAGTCTTAGAGGGAAGGTCCTGAAATTGAAACCAGTAGGATCTAATTTTAAAATAGGCTATCCTATTTTCACTTATACAGGATTTATTCCCAGTCAGTACTCCCATACAGTTATGGGTGTTTATAACACGATAGCCCAAACTTAAAGCTGTGGTAGATTTGAACAGAATCGTTTAATAATCTTCACATAAAAAAATTCCCTGTATTGTTCTCAATGAGAAACAGACCAAACTAATATGCTGAGACAATAGTCGATTACTGTATATTTAATTTTATAAGGTGATGGTAGATATACTGAATATACTAAAAACATTTTCTGAAAGCCTAGAAAGTAGGAAAGGAGGTTTTTAAAATTTGCTTTTATTTTTGTTTATAAATTAATTTTAATTACACTTACTAAGCAACCATTCAGTGTAAAGATTTGGATTCTATGCAGAATCCAAAATGAATAGCATTTCTGCCTAATATGTGCATTTTTGGTTTGTTTCTACTTGCTAATAGCTTCATTTATCAAAAAATCAATTTCAGGCTTGCCATATCTCTAGTACGTATTTTTTAAATTTAAAGACATTTACTTCTGAACTTTGCATCTTTTCTACTATCCAAGAGAGAACACCAATAATCACCAAGGGTCTGAAGCTAGCAACAAAGCCTAGGAATAACTAAACAAGTTCTTTTGTACATGATTTGATATATGAAACTATCACAGAAATGTCAGTGGGACAGCCCCTTCTTAGACTGGCAGATTTTGTAAACTGACCTCACTTCACTCAGCTTCTTGCCTTGTTTTCCTGGACTCAGAATATTCAGTCCAACCTAATTCTTCTTCATGGTCATTTAATGGTTTTAATTTCTCAATTTATAGGTCAAAAGGAAGCCCTAATAATAATAATAGCATGAACTTGCTCACATTTATTACATACTTACTTTGTGCCTTACAGAGTTCTAAATATCTTACATGTACTTAATCATTTAATCTTCAAAATAACCCTATATTATTATTTTCGTTTTATAGATGACAGAACTGACCAGAGAGCATAAGTCAATAATGCTCATGTCAGAAAAATAGAATGCTCTGTAAATATTTAAATCAAATGATACTGAAGAATTGGTTTTACAGGTAATGGAAGAAGTCAAAAGGGGCAGTGAGTTAAACTAGGGTTTAGCAATAGCAAGAAATTGTTATGACTCTTAATTTGGAGGGGTGATGGAAGGAGGCAAGATTTCCAGAGCTCAGGGAACTACCTCACTGAGAGGACCCTGAACCAGCATAGGCCAGTCTGGTGAGAGCTGGAAGCACCAAAGAGATACATATGGATCCTCGATTCACAATGGGATTACATCCCAATAAACCCATCATTAAGTTCAAAGTATCATAAGTTGAAAATGCACTTAATACACCTAACCTACTGAACATCATAGTTTAGCCTAGCCTAGCTTAAACATGCTCAGCACACTTACATTAGCCTACGGTTGGGCAAAGCCATCTAACACAAAGCCTATTTTATAATGAAGTGTTGAATATCTCATGTAATTTATTGAATATTGTACTGAAAGTGAAAAATAGAACGGTTGTCTGGGTGCAGGATGGTTGCAAGTGGATTGGTTGTTCACTCTCGTGATCGTGGCGCTGTCTGGGAGCTGTGGCTCGCTGCCACTGCCCAGCATCATGAGAGAGTATCATACGGCAAATCGCTAGCTTGGGAAAAGATCAAAATTCAAAATTTGAAGTGCGATTTCTACTGAATGCATATCACTTTCACATGATCATGAAGTCAAAAAATGGTAAATCAGGGATGTGCCCTGTGGCCGAGTGGTTAAGTTTGCGTGCTCTGCTGCAGCGGCCCAGGGTTTCGCCGGTTCGAATCCGGGGCACAGATATGGCACCGCTCATCAGGCCACGCTGAGGCGACATCCCACATTAGAGGGACCTGCAACTAAGAATATACAACCATGTACTGGGGGCCTTTGGGGAGAAAAAGGAAAAAGTAAAATGAAATCTTCTTCTAAAAGATGGTAAATCAAACCATTGTAAGTCATGGACCATCTGTATAGCCCAAGGAGATGCCACCCAAGGGGAGGAGGAGAAGGAGAAAGCAAATAGCCTGGCATCTCCCTTTGTCTAATCCCCCAATCCCCAACCTATGCCTCTCATTGGCCAAATCCATTCTGAAGCCAGCTGATCTGAGAGCATGTGACATGCAGGGATAGTCAGTTTCTGATGTGTGGGTTTCTCTGTCCATGTATGTCTTAGGGTAATTTCAGGGAAACATGTGCTTACCACTATAGAAGGGGAAGAAAGGTAAGAAATGAGGAAGGGTCTGGGGACTTTAAACCATTTTCAGTGTCAGAGTATGCCTTTGGGCACGTTCAAGGTGAGGGGAGCAAACGATCCAAGAAATCGCTTCTTTTGCGTTCTTGGTTGACAAAGTGTAGCTTTTTCTCTATGTAGCCCTTGCTTTCAAAGGAATCCTTACAAAGAAATAGTTCACATTAGACTAGATTCCTTTTTCAATTCACAGAACTCTTTCCCCCAAACTATTCCAATTGAAAGTGTCTATATTAGCAGAAAATGTGGAGATACTATCCTTTAACACGTTAATGCATCTCTTACAAACCTAAGAGGTTATGGGATGGGGCAGGAAAAAAGTCAGTTGATGGCATTTAGGTATGAAGTGGAGGATTAAGTAAAGCAGACTGAACATCACTGCTGTGGGCTGAATTGTTTCCCCTCAAAATTCATATGTTGAAATCTCAATGCCTAGAACCTCAGGATAGAACCGTATTTGGAGAGAAGGTCTTTAAATAGGTAAGTTAAAGTGAAGCTGTTAGAGTGGGCACTAATGCAATCTGCCTGGTGTCCTCGTAAGAAGAAGAGACCCTAGGCCAGTGTGTACAGACAGTCAAACATCTATGAAGGGGCAGCAAGAGGGTGGCATCTGCAAGCCTAGGAGAGAGGACATGGGAGAAAACAACCCTGTTGGTACCTTGGTCTTTGACTTCCAGCCTCCAGACCCGTGAGAAATTACATTTCTGTTGTCAACACCACCTAGCTTGCGCTAGTAAGCTAATCAACTGACCGAAGAAGCGACATCTGGAGACTCAGTGCGTGAGGCACCACTGATGACTGGAGATGCCAATAATGATATCCTTTATCATATAAAACAATATGGCTGCCAGGACCACAAAGCTGTTCCAGTTGGAATGAAAAGCTAGAGTTAGACATGCACTGTAAAAGCATAAATAAACTTGTTTTCTCTCCTTCATGGCTGCCCATTTAATTCAATATGCATTGTACTGTGCATGTATTAGGCAGATAGTTCTCTTACAGGTTCTCATCTATGAACACCTTGTCACTGAATGACATCTCTATCACAATGGTGACATCACAGCAACTTCCTCTTTGAATGATTGCTTATGGTTCCCTTATTGGTGGAAATAAAATTACCCCAGAATCTCAATATACATAAAGACGGAAAATAATTCTGGTCCTCCTCAAAGTAGATTTAAAAACCACTCTTTTGTCATGGACATTGTTCCAATCTACACTATGAATTGAATGTTTCTCTCTTATTTATGTCTCACAAATGTGCTTTAGCAACATGTTAGACTTTTGGTGTCCAGAAATGGATTTTTCAAAACCTTCTAAATAAAAAGAAATGAATAGCCAAGATAGAAGAATACCAGTTTCCTTGGTTCACATACAAGGCACACACTGAATATTCTTAGAAACATCACTTTGATCCAAAATAGAAAAATAGACTTGGTGTTAAGAACTATATTTTTAATTTTATATGAGATCTACCACTTTACCTGTTTACTTGAGTGTCAACAACCTAGAATAATGCAACAGTTTAGGAATTATTAAGTAATGTCCTGAGAATAAGTGATTCCAACAGCCATACATATTAAGACTGACTCATGAGCAGCAAAACTGACATTGCTGTCTGGCAATTAGGATATCTGGCAATGGGTCTTATGTACAATTTTATCTTAAATTCCCATCCTCAATTCATTCCAATTGTACACGTTCTAAAAAATATTGTCTACAAGGAAACTGGAAGTTTTCTCCTCGAAGTTTTACAAAAGAACAGTTAATATTAAAAAATAAAGATAAGTAGAAAATCATTAGAAGCAAGCTGGGAAGGTATATCAATGTGGGCAAGTATGACTACGCGATAAAGAGCTTTATTTGATGATTATGTAGTGAGCGTTGATAAGTAGTTTTTTTCATGGAACTAAAAAATTTAACTCAGAGGAACATTTATTGCCAAATTCTTGAAACTAAACTTTAGCATCTGGCAATATTTTTTTAAACCACACTACTAGATTTTTACGTTACATTTAAACTTTCTTAAATTCAAATGTCATGAACTGGATAGATCTTTTTTTTAAACCTAAAATACAGAGAAACGTGAAGCGATATGTTGGAAAGAACTTTGGGCTATAAATGAGAAAAAATGGACTCTGGTATGCTCCCTTTGACAAGTCGCCTTCTTTGGGTCTCAGTGCTCTCATAAAAATTTGTGCATTCTATCACGAGTGTTGCATTATTCCTAAAATTCTGGGTTTCCAACCATTTCACAACTTTACAAATTCTTCTAGCAAAGGCATAAGGTATCGATAAAATAAAATTTGCAATTTGTTAAAATCAAATGAAAAAGGTCTTAAAAGGTGGTTGAAGATATCTAGGGTACACTGCCAAGACGGCCGTAAAGCGCACAGATTTGTTACAAAGCCTTGAGTTACAATGATCCATGAAGATTAAATAAAGCCAGACAATATTTCAATGATCATTTTCTTAGCTTGCTTTTCTTGTCATCAGATTAAAAAATATGCCTGGATTAGCATATGTGATATTGTATTTGTAACAATGTGCACTGATTATTCCGCCCCTCCCACAGCCGCATCCTCACCTCCTATCCCCGGACTAGCTGTGAAACTCGAGATATTTTTGAGGCCAGAGATTGGTTTCTTAAGGTTAGGTTTTCTCTATAGTTCCATATAGAGTCAAATATTCCATGCGGGGTGGTTAACTGATAATTGGCAACTGGGAATTAGAATTCTGTACCATCTAGGCAGTGAAACTTTGTAATGTTGCCTGTTGTATAGACCATATTTCACTTGTATCAAATCTCCGGGAAATAAATCTTATTTTCCCAGAGCCTAGCAGTGACTGGCACATGTTTGAATGAATGAAGTAGACGGAGAATGTCAATATTCATTTATGTAATAATTAGTTAAGGAAAAAAGTACGTTTCAGCATAAGAACTTCGGACAGCCCTTTGCATAAATCACAGTTGACTTTTCCTGTCAGGCAAGTTGATGGCTTGTGAAATTCCTAGAAAAGCGAGGGGAGAGGACTCAGAGACGAGCCGGCGTTCCGGACCCAGCGCGGTCTGGGGACCTTACTGGGCCTGAAGGGAAACATTTTGTCGCGGAGGAGTTCGGAAAGCCAGCGATCCCACAAGTCCTGGGCACGGGGAAGAAGCTGCCCTCCAGCCTCGGGTTGGAGCTTCGCCGAGTCAAGCGCAGGCGTCGCGTAACCTGCCGCAGGGGGGGCTCCGAGGCCGGACCCGCGGGGCGCGCCCTAGCCCCACCGCTGGAGCACCGGGCCCGCGCGGCGCGGGGGCGGAGCCGCGAGCGGGGGGCGGGGCTCCGAGGCGGCCCCGCCCCGCCTCCCCGCCCCGCGGGTCACAGTGTAGGGTTAGGGCGGCCGGCGGGCGGGCTCGGCGGGGCTCGGCGGGGCTCGGCGGGGCGGGGCGGGGCGGGGCGGGGCGGGGCGGGGCGGGGCTCGGCGCGGCTCGGCGGGGGCGGAGCCGGCGGTTGGGAGGGAGGAGGAGTCGCGGCGGCAGGAGGACAGCGCCGTTCCGGACGGCCGCTCCCTGTGTCCCCTCTCCCTGCCCCGCAGTGGCCGGCGAGCCGCCGGCGAAGGAGCGCGCGCCTGACGCGGCCCGCCCTGCTCGCTCCCCGCCGGCGTCCGCCGTCCGTCCGCTCCTGGCCCGGGCCGCGGCCAGCGAGCCGCTCTGAGGCGGGCCGCGCGGAGTCGTGGGGCCGCCGCCGTGGCCCTCGCTGTCGGCGCCTCGCCGCCCGCCCGCGGTGCCCGCGCACGCCGGCCGCCATCGTCTTCGCGCCTGGCTGGCGGGGGCGCTGTCCTGCCCGGCCGTCCGCGCCGCGCATTGGAGCTCGGCGGAGCGCGGCAGCCAGGGCCGGCGGAGGCTCGAGAAGCCGGCCGCCGGCGCCGCGGGGGCCATGACCGTGGAGCAGAACGTGCTGCAGCAGAGCGCGGCGCAGAAGGTGAGGCGGCCCCCGGCCCGGCCCCCGCCCCTGCCCCGGCCCCGCCGCCAGGGCCTCCTCCCCGCGCCCCCCGCCCCGCCGCCTTTGGGGCGTCGTTCCCAGGGCGGGCTGCGTGTGGGAAGCGGGGTGCACTTAGCGGGCTTCCATCCGCTCCCTTCTGGCCGATTGTTTTCCTGGAGCAGACGGTGCCGGGTCTTTATTGGGAGCGACCCTTACATTCCTACACTCCTCTATCTGGCTGCTTAATTAAACTTTCTCCTCCTCCTTCCTTTTTAAAACAATAGAATAGCCACTGGTCATCCCTGATGAGCACGGTTTGTGTTTTGAAGGTGGGAGCCTTCTGGGCCTGCTCTTTGCAAAAGGGTCTCCAGCAGGACCGAATTGCCTGCCTGGCGGGGCAGGTCCGTTTACCAGGTGACTCTCTGTGGAAGTAGAGGGTTCGGTTGGTTCCTTTTCCTCTTTCTGTTTCTTTTTCCCGTTTTCCCCCCATTGAGTATAGAAACTGTCCTTAAGAAGGGAAACCTTTCTGGCCATGTTTACTCCAGGAATCTTTTGTCCCCTGAGTTTGACCTTGTTCCATCGTTTACCCTTTGCTCTTGACTCAGCCACTCATTCAAATGGTCACTCACCTAAGTTAAAAAAAAAAAAAAAATCTGTTTTTGAAGCTTCAAATCTTTTATAGTGAGTAATGAGAAATGCTCCTTTTGTTCTGGATTTTGCTTTCAGGATGTGAAGTGCACTATCATGGCTTGCACCATATCCTGAAGAGTATTTGGCTATGACTTATTTGTCTTTTGGGTGAAAAGCATTTTGGGCAAAAGGATAACATTGCTTTAGTCGTGTTGGGGTTACGGGGGTAGCTGGAGTTTATTGTGAGCAGCTCCCGAAGCTGTGTTGGTTTATCAGGGTGAGTAACGAACGCCCCACCCTGTTGTAGTTTTGGCATAGTTATCTCCTACCTGTGCTTGGTTTTCGAATAGGGTCTGCTGTCCTAAAATGGACTGTGTATATACTCACAGCCTGCTAAATTTCTGCTTTGAGATTATTTTTAGAATTTTATGGTAGTACTTGAGGTAATTGAAGATGCTCAAGAATTTTGGAAAGCAAGGATAGTGCATTGTTATTTTAGGCACTTTGGGAAAGTTGATTTTGGAGCTCTTGTGTGTTAGTTAACTGTTACTGGTTAAATTTAGAAGATTATTGCAGGCTGCAGTTTATTTACAGGGAAATAATTTTGGATTTAATATTGGGAGTTAGAACAGTTTATCTGCTAATCCCCTCTATTCTACTTTGAATACCTTAAACTTTAGTTTTTGATGTTGAGTATGTGATAAAGTGTTAGTACTTAAAGCAGGATCTCGTGGTCATATGTATACTAAGCAATATTTAATAGATTTGGTATCATTTTTGCTGATAGTTCTCTTCAGTGTTGAGTATTTATTCAACACAGCCAATTTGTTTCAAAGTGGGAAAAGTAGCTCATATTTTTCACATCTCTTAAATGTGAACAGTGGAAAGAAGTGTGTGAGTTTTTAAAATTGGTTTTGACTAGAGTACTTCTTTAACATAGAATCAGATAATGCAGATCTGCCTGCTTCAGAAGTTTAGGCATAAAATTGTAGGATCGAGAATCAAATTACTGAAAGTGGTCTTGGCCATCAAGTTTAATTTCCTAGTTTAATGAACTCCTCCTTACACAAAGGCAGTAGTTGTTAATCCAAAGTATTACCATTGTGCTGCTGTTTTCAGTGTGTGTGTCAGATCGTCTCACTGGTATTGGGGAAATTTTTTTGGTGAGGAAGATTGGCCCCGAGCTAACATCTGTTGCCAGTCTTCCTTCTTTTGCTTGAGGAAGATTGTCGCTGAGCTAACATCTGTGCCAGTCTTTCTCTGTCATGTGAGATGCCACCACAGTGTGCCTGACCACCGGTGCTAGGTCGCCGACCACATAGGAACCTGCAAACGCCTGGCCACAGAAGGAAGTGGAGCCGGAACTTAACCACTACCCCATGGGGCCAGCCCGAGGGGGGAAATATTTTTGGAGCAGTATAATGCGTGTATTTTTATACTTCCATCAAGGTATTTATGTGTTTTTTAAAAAGAAACAATATATTTGTTTGCTTTCCATATTAACATAGTATTATATTTTTACTCATATTGGAACTATTTAAAAAATATTTGTATGGGTATAAATACTTTAAGCCATCTACTTCAAATAAATTGGTAGATTTAAATCCACCAAGCTAGTAACTAGGAAGTGGACTTAAGCTAGTAACTAGGAAGTAAACTTCAAACTTTAGAAGAGACAAAAGTGAAACTCTCTGTTTTCACTTAGAAACTTTATGAATTGTCAGTCAAATGAGGTAACTAGTGCATATTGCATAACCAAAATTGAGCCTGTTTTCTGCTCTCCTCAAAATACTTGTGTGTGTGTATGTATGTATACAACATTAGTTTTATGTGAATAGCTGTGTTCTGGGGATTGGAATGCTTCCCTATATTTTCAAGATTCTTTTTTTTTCCTTCCAGAAGGATGACTCTTTCATAAAATAATATAATAATCCTTTATTTAAAAAAAGTGTGCCACAGAACTTTCATAGATCCCTTTTCACCTGCAAGGTAGCTTGTCACAGTATATTTGTAAGGAGAGGGGCTGTCTTTTCCTCTGATGTGTTCTTTGCGTGATGGCTGAAGTTTGGCCGTGGCCGGGCGTTGTGACATGTAATAAAACTGCAGAGAGCTGCTTTTCTGAGGTTTAAAGGATACAAGTGAGGTGGAGTTGGGGGGAGATTAGCTGCAGTTAAATCCTGTCAGAATTTTGGTCTTGAACATGTCTTCAGCCTTTGAGCTTGATATTTACCTAAGTGCAGGATCTTTAGATCTCAGAAATTTGATACCTAGATTCAGGTCCCAAAGAGGATTCTTTAGGGCAGCAATAGATGGCTTCGTCCCAGGGACCAAATTAATTTATAGAGTGAAGTGAGCTGGATACCATTTACATTAAATGTATCTTTCTGAGTTGAATAAAATATAAAGTTCCTAAGGGCAGGTATTTTGCCTGTTTTGTTTCACCCTGGTTCCTTGCACATAGTACGTTTCAGTAAATATTTGATGAGTGAAGCAGTGTGTGAATGTTTTCTAAGAAGAATGAGAAGTGCAGTAGTTATTTTAGTTCCCTAACTGAATCTCAGATTTAAGATTATTGAGAAACAGTGAAAGCTCAAGACTGCGGACAGCTGTTGGAATTTAGGCAGTGTAGTGAAAAGATGGTTGGATCTGTATCACCTTTCTGTGACCTTGGACAAGTCATTAAATGCCTCTGAATCTTCTTTTAAAGCCTTAAAGTTAGTATGATTAGACATTAGCAACTTTTTTAGATCTGCGTGTTCGGTGGAGCTAAGCATACATTTATTCCAGACAGGGAGTTTAAAAAAAATAGTAGGGGATGGCAGCAGAAGGAATTTTATGGATCAACAATTTTCAGTTAATTACGGGGGGGGGAGGGAGGGGTTAGGTGGGCAGGATTAACCAATCACAGATTAACCAAATTAAGAGTTTAAAACAAAACTTGAAAAATAATACAAACTGGATTCAGAGTAAATTTCTTAGTTAAAATAATGGAGTATTTTCTAATTGAGGTTATCATCTAAAGTTATAGAAATAAAGTAGAGCCTTTCAAGGGACAGTTAACATTTTGTAAATTGCTGTAAACATTATATACAACTGATATTCCTTAGTACTAAATAGTTGGTTATCTTGTTATCAGCATATGCCTTCGTTTGGGCAGAGAGATGGGGAGCCAGCTGCTTATTCCCACCTATTCCTTCCCTTTCTCACCTCATTTTGATTTGTATACTAACATTGTATCCAGCTGCCTTAATGAATTCTCATCAGATGTGATAAATATTCTGTGAGTTTTCTTTACTTTTCTGTGTATACAGTCCATATCATTTGTGAATAATTATCATTCTGACCTCTTCCTTGTCAATATTCAGATTTATTTTTTCATTTACTATTTTATTGCTTTAGCTAAGATTGCAGAATACTCCTAGGATTGATGTTAGTGTCTGTATGTATTGTTTCATTATGATATGGAAATTTCCCTATAGTCCTAAGTTTTAAAAATATTTTGAAATCAGATTTAGATGTTGACTCTTTATCAAATGTCTTCTTTTGTTGTTGCAACGACTGATTTGGTGTTTTATGTGTCAATAAGAACAACAATTGTAATAGATAGCATTTATGGGCTATTTACTATGTACTAGGTTAAGGAATTGTAATAAGAGCAACAATTGTAATAGATAACGTTTATGGGATATTGACTAGTACGATGTTAAGGAATTGTGCTGAGAGTTTTTTAGACAGTTTTTCATTTCATCTTTCTAACTGCCTTATTAGGTGAGTACTATTTTTTCCCTTCATATTGTGATTGAGGAAACTACTAGAGAAGCTAAGAGCTAAAGCAACATTTCACTGCTGGTGTGTGTGAAGGGTGGGATTTAACTCAGGGCTGTGAGACTCTCGAGCCCCCCATTATGATGGATTGCATTCTGGTAAAATCTCATGTAGTCGTGATGCCTCCAAAGTCACTATACTAAATTTTAATCTGGAATTTAATATCTGTATTCTTAAATGAGATTGGTTACACGGTTTGCTTTTGTGTAAGTGGGTAACAAGGTAAAATTAACTCATAAAATTATTAGAAAGCTTTTCGTGTTTTCCTATGTTTTTGGAATTGTTTAACGTAGGATTGGGTTAAACCATTCAAAATTGGGGACATTTAAGCATTTTTTGTCAATCTAATTACTTGCTACTTTGAAAGGTTGATGAATATGACTATATCAGGCTGACTTTTATTTAGAGCAAATTTTAGATGAACTTTCCAAATTTTATCTTTTTTTTAGGTTTTCTACCTCTTCCAGTGTCAATTTTAAAATTGTTTTTTAGATGTGGATTTTATTTCATTATTAGCTTTCTCTCCATATAGATATGTATATGGATCTGATGTTTTCTCTTAAATCTGTGGGTATATAGATAGATCTCTTTCTCATTCCTGTTAGTTTTGTTCTCTTCTCAGTGGTGTTTGCCAGAAGTTGATCTATTTTATTGGTCTTTGCAAAATTCAGCTCTTTGTTTTATTTATAACTTTTGTCTTCTAATTTATTTTTATTTTTCTTTAGTAATTCCACCTTTCTACTCTTTTTGATGGTTATTATTCTTTTTATACTTATATTCAACGTTTAGTGAATTTCCAATCATGTTTAATGAAAAACATTTTGGGCTGTGGATTTTCATCAGTTTTGTTTTGAATTTGAATTTATTTTTTGTTCACTCTTTAAAAGATTTTTTTTTGGTTTACTTTCCAAGATGTTGCATTTTTAAAATTGTTAACTTTTAGTTTCCATATACTGTGTTTAGAGAACATGATTTATAATAGTTTTAGAAATTTATTCAGATTTTCTTGGGGCCAGCACCGGGGGCGTAGTGGTAAGTTTGTGCGCTCTGCTTTGGTGGCCCAGCGTTCGTGGGTTTGGATCCTGGGCATGGACCTGCACACTGCTCATCAAGCCAGCCTGTGGCAGTGTCCCACATACAAAATAGAGAAAGATCGGCACAGATGTTAGCTCAGGGCCAATCTTCCTCACACACACTGAAAAAGATTTTCTTATGTACATGAAGTTTTAAGGAGCATATGAAAAGGATGGGTATTCTTTGAAAGTTGTAGAGTTTGGGGCCAGCCCCGTGGCCTAGTGGTTGAGTTCGAGAGCTCTGCTTCAGCAGCCCAGGGTTTTGCCAGTTTGAATCCTAGGTGCGGACATGGCATTGCTTGTCGAGCCTTGCTGGGGTGGCATCCCACATGTCACAACTAGAAAGACCCAAAACTACAAATACACAACTATGTACTGGGGGACTTTGGGAGAAAAAGGAAAAATAAAAATAAAATCTTAAAAGAAAAAGTTATAGAGTTCTTTATTTGTATATTAAATGAACACAGTGTGATTTGAATATTTCATGTTTTTTTCCTTTATCTCTTAAATTCTGAGGGATGTGATATCTCTCCTTTTAATATAATTTCATCAAATTCTCTTTGTATTTCTAATGGATCTAATCCAAACTGTGTGTCTTTGCTGGTGTTTTAGTAGAATTTCATCATTTACATATATGGTGATAATTGATAAATTTTTTTATTGTCATCTGAGTTTCTGTTTATTAGTCTTGTTTTCCCTACTCAGTTTTTTTGTTTTTTAAAGATTGGCACCTGAGCTAACAACTGTTGCCAGTCTTCTTTGTTTTCCCCCGCTTTTTCTCCCCAAATCCCCCCAGTACATAGTTATATATTTTAGTTATGGGTCCTTCTAGTTGTGGCATGTGGGACACCGCCTCAGCATGGCCTGACGAGCGATGCCATGTCTGTGCCCAGGATCTGAACCAGCCTGCTCAGTTTTCATGGATTGATCAGATTTTCCTTGTGTCACCTCCCTTACCCTTTCTTTTTTACAGCCTGTAATGATTTGGAAATCGCTTTCTCATTTCTGCTCTTTTAATTTTAAACAAATATATCTAAACGTATTTTTCTGGTAGAGTCAAAAATTGATAATTAGCTTTCCCTCCTTCCCTCTACTCTCAGTAAGATAAAACTTTTTAGCTTATTTTTATTTACAGCATTCCTGATTTTGTTGGGATAATATTGAATGTGATTCTGAATGATGACTTCTTAAAAACACAGTTCTTTTGTTGAGGTCATATTGGCTTACAACATAGTGTAAATTTCAGGTACACATCACTCTGTTTCTGTTTCTGTATAGACTGCATTGCGTTCACTGCCAACAGTCCAGTTTTTATCCATCACCATATGTGCATGTCCCTTTCCCCCTTTGGCCCTCCTCCCACCCCCTTCTCCTCTGGTAACCACTCATCTGTTCTCTAAATGATGACATTTTAAATTTCTTAGGGTATACCTTATGTCAAAAATATTACTTAATTGTGTTACACATTAGCAGTTAGTTTTTAAAAATTATTTTATTTTAGCTATATGTTTTTCTGTATAGTATAATACTGTTTCATGTTACTCTTTGTTTTTATTGTTGTTGACTCTTTGTGTAAGCTTGTATCATTTCCCCTTTGGTTTTGGAATCCAGAAATTTCACTGTGTGTGTGTGTGTGTGTGTGTGTGTGGTGTGTGTTTATCTTTTTAACAGTTCTGCCTAGGACTTTTGATCTGAAAATGTTAGTGTTCTTCTCAGTAAAATTATTGCTTCTACTGTATTCTTTTTTTTCCTTCTATAACTGCATTATTTGAATATTAGATACCATTCATGTCTTTTCCTTGCTTCAAATTTTATTTTATAATTTCTTTCTCTCCCTTTTTGTCCTATATGCTCAGATAACTTTTCAGTTTGATCATCTATGCTAGTTCTATATTTACTGCCTCCATAGGTGGTCAGATCTTTTGGGGGTTTGTTTTAATAGTATACATTTTTAGTTGGTTCTAAAGTGCATAATAATAATAATAGAATTATAAACATTGGTTCATAATAGCTGTCCATGAAAATGTTTATTTATGAAATTTCTTATCAATTTTTAATAATAAACACACATGAACCCCCTACTTAAAACAAAAGCTGCAACTTTGAAGGTAATCTATATCTAATCATAGTCCCCTTATCCCATCCCTCTCTTTTAATTTGAGATTGTAATCATCTTGAATCCTGCGTTCATTCTCCCTTTGGTTTCTTTTTACTGCATCTCTATATGAGTTCTTGAAGGTATATATTTTTAATTTTAGTTGTTTTAACTTTAGGAACGTTTTTCTACCTCTATATCTAAAAGATATTCACCTCTGTTTTCTACTAAGAAGTTTAAAGATATGTTTGCAACACTTAAACCTTATTCCATCTTTACTTATTTTTTGTACTTGGTGTGAGATAGGGATCCAGTTTAATTTTTATTATGTATATCATTTATTGTTGTTAGTCGTAGCTTATTGAAAAGTTAATGCTCTCCCCCAATGAACTGACGTGCCATGTCTGTCATATACAGAAGCTTTATGTAAAGTGTTCTTTTTTCCCCCTGTTGTCTCAGTTTTGTTCCATCATCCATTTTGTGAATAGCATCCTGTCTTCATTGCTGTAGCTTCGTAATGATCTCTACTACTGGAAAAGTAAGTGGGCTCCTCCTCTTCCAAGGTTTCATGGCACTTCATTCTTCCTTGGAAATTTTAGAATAATCTTACCAAGTTCTCTGAAAAACTCTT